>NW_027363244.1:852500-920000 GCF_046119375.1 Phyllobates terribilis | reverse complement strand
AGTTCATTTTTTTCTCATTAAAGTCCACTCTGCACCCCATCTTGTCTGAAAGAAAACAGAAATGAAGAAATTTTTGCAAAATTTAATAAAAAAGAAAAACTGAAATATCACACGGGCATAAGTATTCAGACCCTTTGCTCAGTATTGAGTAGAAGCACCCTTTTGGGCTAGTACAGCCATGAGTCTTCTTGGAAATGACGCAACAAGTTTTTCACACCAGCATTTTGGGATCCTCTGCCATTCTTCCTTGCAGATCCTCTCCAGTTCCGTCAGGATGAATGGGAAACGTTGGTGGACAGCCATTTTCAGGTCTCTCCAAAGATGCTCAATTGGGTTTAGGTCAGGGCTCTGGCTGGGCCAGTCAAGAATGGTCACATAGTTGTTCTGAAGCCACTCCTTTGTTATTTTAGCTGTGTGCTTAGGGTCATTGTCTTGTTGGAAGGTGAACCTTTGGCCAAGTCTGAGGTGCAGAGCACTCTGGAAGAGGTTTTCATCCAGGATATCTCTGTACTTGGCCGCATTCATGTTTCCTTCAATTGCAACCAGTCGTCCTGTCCCTGCAGCTGAAAAACACACCCATAGCATGATACTGCTGTTATGATCTGCTACAAGAACTAAGGAAAGAGAGGAAATCTGTCCATACAATAGGACTAAGCTGATTCCTTACGATGCAGCGGGCAACCTGTTCCTTGCAAACAGACCCGCCTATGTCCGCGGCTAATCTGAACACAGACCTATAGATTAAAGGGAGGGGTCCCTAAAAGAACTAAGGACTGGGACAAAACTGGACACCTCCTGGCAGAAGTAGTAGCAGAAGAAGACAAACAGACAAAAGTACTTAGTGGTCCAAGGACCAAACAAACTAGAGAGATACAGTAGGTACAAAGCACCTGGCTAGATTAAGAGTCAAAGTAACACTGAAGTCCAGCAAAGCCTGAAGGGCGGAGCTGGAATAAATAGGCAGAAGGTCACATGACCACAAAATAGAAAAAACTAACAGGAGGGTTCTAACAACTGCCACCACCATGTTTCACTGTTGGGATTGTATTAGGCAGGTGATGAGCAGTGCCTGGTTTTCTCCACACATACCACTTAGAATTATCACCAAAAAGTTCTATCTTCGTCTCATCAGACCAGAGAATCTTATTTCTCATAGTCTGGGAGTCCTTCATGTGTTTTTGAGCAAACTCTATGCGGGCTTTCATATGAGGAGAGGCTTCCATCTGGCCACTCTGCCATAAAGGCCCAACTGGGGAAGGGCTGCAGTGATAGTTGACTATGTGGAACTTTCTCCCATCTCCCTACTGCATCTCTGGAGCTCAGCCACAGTGATCTTGGGGTTCTTCTTTACCTCTCTCACCAAGGCTCTTCTCCCACGATTGCTCAGTTTGGCTGGACGGCCAGGTCTAGGAAGACTTCTGGTGGTCCCAAACTTCTTCCATTTAAGGATTATGGAGGCCACTGTGCTCTTATGAACCTTGGGTAATGCAGAAATTCTTTTATAACCTTGGCTAGATCTGTGCCTTGCCACAATTCGGTCTCTGAGCTCCTTGGGCAGTTCGTTTGAGCTCATGATTCTCATTTGGTCTGACATGTAGTGTGAGCTGTGGGGTCTTATATAGACAGGTGTGTGCCTTTCCAAATCAAGTCCTATCAGTTTAATTAAACACATTTGGACTCCATTGAAGGAGTAGAACCATCTCAAGGAGGATCACAAGGAAATGGACAGCATGTGACTTAAATATGAGTGTCTGAGCAAAGGATCTGAATACTTATGACCATGTGATATTTCAGTTTTTCTTTTTTAATAAATTTGCAAAAAAATTCTATATTGCTGTTTTTTTCAGTCAAGATGGGGTGCTGAGTGTACTTTAATGAGAAAAAAATGAACTTTTTAGAATTTATCAAATGGCTGCAATGAAACAAAGAGTGAAAAATTTAAAGGAGTCTGAATACTTTCCGTACTCACTGTATGTATCTATATAAACTGCTCCAAAAATAAAGGGAACACTTAAAACAACAGAATATAACTCCAAGTAAATCAAACTTCTGTGAAATCAAACTGTCCACTTAGGAAGCAACACTGATTGACAATCAATTTCACATGCTGATGTGCAAATGGAATAGAGGATAGATGGAAATTATTGGCAATTATCAAGACACCCTCAATAAAGGAGTGGTTCTGCAGGTGGGGACCACAGACCACATCTCAGTACCAATGCTTTCTGGCTGATGTTTTGGTCACTTTTGAATGTTGGTTGTGCTTTCACACTCGTGGTAGCATGAGACAGACTCTACAACCCACAGAAGTTGCTCAGATAGTGCAGCTCATCCAGGATGGCACATCAATGCGAGCTGTGGCAAGAAGGTTGGCTGTGTCCAGAGGCTGGAGGCGCTACCAGGAGACAGGCCAGTACACCAGGAGATGTGGAGGGGGCCGTAGGAGGGCAACAACCCAGCAGCAGGACCGCTACCTCCGCCTTTGTGAAAGGAGGAACAGGAGGAGCACTGCCAGAGCCCTGCAAAATGACCTCCAGCTGGCCACAAATGTGCATGTGTCTGCACAAACGGTTAGATACCGACTCCATGAGGGTGGTATGAGGGCCCGACGTCCACAGATAGGGGTTGTGCTCACAGCCCAACACCATGCAGGACGCTTGGCATTTGCCACAGAACACCAGGATTGGCAAAGTTGCCACTCGCGCCCTGTGCTCTTCGTAGATGAAAGCAGGTTCACACTGAGCACATGTGACAGACGTGACAGAGTCTGGAGACGCCGTGGAGAGTGACATCCTTCAGCATGACCGGTTTGGCAGTGGGTGAGTAATGGTGTGGGGTGGCATTTCTTTGGAGAGCCGCACAGCCCTCCATGTGCTCGCCAGAGGTAGCCTGGCTTCCATTAGGTACCGAGATGAGATCCTCAGACCCCTTGTGAGACCATATGCTGGTGCGGTTGGCCCTGGGTTCCTCATAATGCTGGACAATGGCAGACCTCATGTGGCTGGAGTGTGTCAGCAGTTCCTGCAAGATGGAGGCATTGAAGCTATGGACTGGCCCGCCCGTTCCCCAGACCTGAATCCGATTGAGCACATCTGGGACATCAGGTCTCGCTCCATCCGCCAACGTCACGTTGCACCACAGACTGTCCAGGAGTTGGCGGATGCTTTAGTTCAGGTCTGGGAGGAGATCCCACAGGAGACCATCCGCAACCTCATCAGGAGCATGCCCAGGCGTTGTAGGGAGGTCATACAGGCACGTGGATATATATATATATATATATATATATATATATATGCCTTTTTGTCATTCTAGTAGTAGGGCCATAATTAAGACATGATTTGTTGAAACGTGTAGGTCTGTAAGCTATGATAGTTGCACATTTGCTGTATTCTTTGTGGAGCAGTGTTTTATATGGCTAATAAAAGCTAAGTTTTAATATTTTTTCTACTAAACAAACCTTTACGCTGGATCATTTGCACTTTTCCCTTGTCTGACTGCACTTACGTTTTGCCCTGGTACCACTTATCTGCATCTCCAGAAGTTTCCCATTTCTCTATTATACTCTTCAAATTACATTTTGAGACTTTCTCCTCCTGTTTTTGCACATATTTTTTTCCCTTCATCTGCACAGGTATCATTAATCTATCAACTATAATGGCCGTACCAGGTCCTGCAGGTCCTGTATCCCGTACACATGACGTGGGCAGTGCACGGCATGCCGCTAGTTTTTATTCTGAGTGCTCTTATATACGGTGGTAGTTTTACACAATGTTGAGCCTGTGATTTGCAGAGTGAAATGTCTGACTGCTAGAACAGAAGTATACGGCAGATTCTACAGCATGGATACATAAAGGACGTCCTGGGGGAATATACCTCCCTCCAACACTCGTCCAGTCCCTGCCTCACACTAGAGACATTTATAATAACTCCAGGACTATGGAGCTGGTCATTTTCTCATAATCTGTGGCCATTATTAGTGATCTCACATTGTACGGTAATATCACCCTGGAGGTTGTGATGTATTTAGTGTAATAGCGCCATCTAGAATATACAGTATATATCAGGCGATACCATGCTTACTATAGTTAGTCGTCTTCTGTGCCCTCTATAGCTATCTATTATACTTTATATTTCTTTATAATAATTTATAATAAATTACTCGATAGTTTTACAGCTTTATGATGTTTATTAATCTGCTGAAATGATAAAAGAAAGTCGAACCTTACAGTGGACACAGGTGGAAGTGACCTCCATGATGGTGTAGGCTGAGGTGGAGCAAGTATTTAGTCAGTGGGGGATCAAGATGACGAGTATTCCCCAGGGTTCCCTGTTATCAGGGAGGGACCCGGTGTATGCAATCAAAAGATCTTATCCTCTGACCGGCTTTGTGCCATCAACAGGTAATGATCCTCTGTCCGGCTGTGTGCCATCAACAGGTAATGACCATCCGGCAGTCCGACATCAACTGGTCATCACCCTCCAGCTGTGTGCAATCAACAGGTAATGACCATCCGGCAGTGCGCCATCAACAGGTAATGACCCTCTGGCTATGGCCATCAATAGGTCATCACCCTCCGGCTGTGTTCCATCAACAGGTAATGACCATCCGGCAGTGTGCCATGAACAGGTAATGACCATCCGGCTGTGTGCCATCAACAGGTAATGACCATCCGGCAGTGCACCATCAACAGGTAATGACCCTCTGGCTATGGCCATCAATTGGTCATCACCCTCCGGCTGTGTGCCATCAATAGGTAATGACCATCCGGCAGTGCGCCATGAACAGGTAATGACCATCCGTCTGTGTGCCATCAACAGGTAATTATCCTCTGTCCGGCTGTGTGCCATCAACAGGTAATGACCCTCTGGCTATGGCCATCAATAGGTCATCATCCTCCAGCTGTGTGCCATCAACAGGTAATGACCCTCTGGCTATGGTCATCAATAGGTCATCACCCTCCGGCTGTGTGCCATCAACAGGTAATGACCCTCTGGCTATGGCCATCAATAGATCATCACCCTCCGGCTGTGTGCCATCAAATGTTTTTATCTTCTGTCCAGTTTTGTGCCATCAAGAGGTAATGACCCTCCAGCTGTGGGCCATCAACAGGTCATCACCCTTCGGCATTTAGGCTTCTTGTCTTCTGTAAGATGCGATTCTTGAGTCTCCTGATGCTAAAAAATATTTAAAAAATCACCGATTAAACTAATAATCTATCTTGTACATAAGCATCACAATTTATAATCTATCTAGTGCATAAGTATGACAATTTAGCTCACAGAACATACACTATGGTAAAACATTAGACCCTACAAGCAGAAATTTGCTAAACTAACATAAATATAACTGACAAATCAGTAGAAAAATCGCTACCAATGGCACAGCTCTCTTCACATCAACCTGTAACCATAGTAGATAAGAAATAGAGGACAATGCTCATAGTCAGTTATCAACAATTCGGCATG
The DNA here is from genome assembly GCF_046119375.1 of Phyllobates terribilis. Taxonomy (NCBI): domain Eukaryota; kingdom Metazoa; phylum Chordata; class Amphibia; order Anura; family Dendrobatidae; genus Phyllobates; species Phyllobates terribilis. The sequence goes on along the minus strand of NW_027363244.1, from coordinate 914,534 downwards.
GGGCATCCCACCAGAGACATTATAATATCTAGTAGATTATAGATGGCAATAGAATTTACCAACAAGCACATAGTACGCCAAACTCAAGTACATAGTATGCCAAACCTCGACACGTTTTCCTAAAATAGGTTCATCAGAAGCACATACTAGACAGTGATACTTAGCAAAGCGTTCATAGATATATGCGCCATATGATAAGGTGCTAAAGTGCAAGTGTGTGACAAAATATCCATGCGATTTCAGGTGCAATGCTGCATTGTATGTAGTAAGATGGTGCCCATCAGACAGCATGTATAGGACTAACCTGTGATGAAAACACGAGCAATGGGAAAGTTCAAGCAGTTGCCTTCTCAATCTTCCTCGCCTCTAAGACATCTAAGGAAACATCTTCTCCTCTTGATTTTGGGTTGAGGTGTTGTAGGCATTTCAGGCTCTGGCATTCTAGGTTCTGACATACTAGGTTCTGACATGGTAGGTTCTGGTGTTCTAGGTTCTGGTGCTCTTGGCTCTGGAATTCTGGGTTGTTGGCTTCTCTGAAAAATCAGTAACCTCTCTTTAAGCTCCGTTGAACTTCGAGCTCTTCTTCCTATATTGTTGTGAGGGATCATTCTGACCCAGACAATATCACTGAACGCCACTTTATAGTTGCAACTAGGAACCTTTTTCGCATCCTGCGGTGCAGGAGCCATGGATGGAGTAGAACATTTGCCATTGGGCAGGACAGGTGTTCTCCTGGAGTCTTGCTTCTGAATCTGAGGGATGCAAATCGGCTCCTTACAAGCACTTTGTTCCTTCAGAATGGTTTTGTTCTCAGGAGTTTTCTGATTGTTTCACCAGGTTCAGACATTGCCCACTTGCTCAGGACAAGACTTAAGGCCAAATACTCTAGTATTGTCAGTAGTGTCATCACCGCAACAAAAACTGCGTCACGGAAGAGCCAAAGAGGAAGATTGATGGAAGCTTGATAGGTGCTTCTTCTGAGATCCACGGGTAGTGGGTCATCCTATAATAAAGAAAAAAAACATAATAAAGTCCTGTATATTTATACCCAATCCAGTCAAACAGAGAGCCCTTGTTATTATACAGTGATGGATACATTATCAAGCAACTTTCAGAAATATCCCATTGAGAAGATCAGGAAGAAGTTTGGGATTCACCTCCAGGGTCCATGGAATATTATTTACAGTTGGACTTTCATATGACGGACGGTCACGTGTCCAGTATGAGAAGTCCTGCAAGAGGCGATATTCTCATTAGCTGATCCTTGTGACCTCCATATTGATGAGAACATACTCGCCCTCAGTGTACTGTAAGGTGGGGGGTAGAGCAACGTAAAGCACAGAAATGATAGGATGATACTCATCATCTCCAGACGTCTCTCAGCACCAAGGTATGGTCAATGAGATACAAGCTGCAGATGGGCCGAGGCTTCTAATATACCCAGGGGTGACATCACAAAGCCCTCTGTGACATCATTGCACAGTTCTATCCATCATGTCACTGATACTTTGGACCTAACTAAATGTCTAAAAGAGAACCCTTCCACATGATTTCCAATCACGGAGCAGCTTCAGTTTTTCAAGAAAAGTTTAAAAAATATAATCTGTGCTGTGATTGGTCACAATGGCACATGAAGCAGAACGTCTTTAGATCTTTTAAAGGGAAAGTGTCAGCAATTTTTTTACAATTGTAAAATTGTAAAGTATTTATATTTATATATAAATACACATATATATTTAAAAAGGTTTTAATGGTATAAAATCTGAAAAAAATATTTTAACTCTTTTGATGTTTTCATCTTGTAAACACTAGGGGGAGCAGCTGCTGATATTTCCATGAAAACAGAATACAGCTAGCTCGCATTACGACTGCAGTAAAAGTGGGCGGGATCTGCTCACATGGGTGTGATGTCACTCCTCCCCTTCTGGGCGTTTGCAAAAAGGTAAATGAGACTGTAGTTTAGGATCACAGTGCGGAGCGATCACTGGTGACTGCAAAGTGATATATAAGGGACAACACCAAAGTCATTAATCACTACAAGGACAAGGCAGGAATGTGGGAGTCAGAGGGGTCACCCCACACTTATATCCCCTCTGACTGTCACTTCCTAAGCTCCTTTCCCTGCCATAACCTCTTATTCCCGCAGGTAAATTCTTACAGGACCCCCCTCCCCATCCCCTTCCCCTGCCGCAGCTGATTCTAAACGTCCTCCATATGTAATAATAGACAGGTACTCACCGGCAGCCTATGGTAATTCACAGGGTAGAACAGGGTACAGCACAGAAACAATATGGCGATCCTCATTGTCTCCAGGGGGTATCTCAGCACCAAGATATGGCCAATGAGATATGAGCTCCAGGTGGATGGAGCCCCCTTATATACCCCAAGGGTGACATCACAACGCCCTCTGTGACATCATCACCCACAACATTCCGTCACATGACATCACCCAGCACCAGCATCATGTGACCCAGCATAAATAGAAAGTCCTTGTTGGCTATAGCAACTATTCAAAACTAAGTTTAAACTTTTCCAACAGCTAAAGGCGGCTCTGTGATGGCAGTTTCTTCTTGTGGACGGTTGTGATAAATCTGCAGAACATCTACATAACGCGACATGTAGAAAATCCTGTCTTTTCCCCTCTGTTCTTCCTCTGGTGCTACAGAGACGGATAGAAGGAGCTTTTCCAGACCTTACAGTGCACAATATGGGACCTAATCACTGATATCCCAGATCTGCTCAGTACAAGCATACCGCCAACCTATGAGGACTAGAAAGAGGGCGAAACCATGCGGCACGCGTAGTCTGGCCACGCCCCTATCCACACCCCAAGCCACGCCCTTTTTATGCCTTGGCAGGAGGAGATGTCTGTACAAAGCGCAAGTTATCAAAAGGCTGAAGGAACACTTTATCAACATGAATGAAGGTTTTGAAGGGCATCCACTGTCCCGGCACTACCGGAAGTTCCACAACCAATCTTATAAGGACACTAAGTTTTGTGGGATCCGATTAGTCCCCAGAAAATGGAGGGGAGGTGATTACCTGAGATTAATGTCGCGGATGGAATCCAAATGGATCTTCACATTAAATAGCTTGGCTCTGAAGGGCCTTAATCACGAGAGTCAGCTGTATGCCTTCAACTCGCAGCGGTAAATACTGTATGTATTTTTTATCCCAGTACCAATTGAACATTTACATTGCACTTTTATGAACCTCCTTATATTTTATCAATATAATATGTCTTTTGGATATATTCCTTTGAATCCACCTATTTTATATATGTATTTGTTTCTATACATTGATACCCCTATTGGAGATACTATATAATGTTTTTATTTTTCTCCTTCATTTTTTCCTTTTTATCTCTGGATGGTACTAAGTGCCGAATTTATACTATCCTGGTAATATACACTGATTAACAGACTGTTTTTTATAGCCATCAGAAATATAAGTATATAATTTTTATTCATTTTTAACTAATTGTGAAAGTTTGAACAAAGTCTTTTTTATTATTATTTTTTTCACACACAGTCTATTCTTATTGGAATTCTATCTTAGTTCTATTGCACCTCCATATGTCCTTTTGCACCGTCTTGTTAGTATTGGATCTTCCTCCATTTCTTTGGTTGTATTAGCTTTGTGGGGGGCGTTTGGACTTTATTAGGTTACCAGTTTGACTACCAGCGAGAAGCTGACGAAGAGGAACTGTGAGTCCTCGAAACGCATAGTTTTTTTTGGCCTATACAGGACATCGAAGGAGAAGGAGAGAGTCAAGGCACAGGGATAAGAACTCCTGATATCCAGAAGATATATATAACCATATCATATTATTGATACAAAATATAAATGCACAGAGTCAATAAAATCATTTAAAAACACCAAACCCCATCCTTACTTTGCAGGATACCTATTCCAAAGGTGTATCTAGGTTTTCTGGCACCCGGTGCAGCAGGGGCTGGCTGGCACATTTTAGCCTGGGGGGCAAGCACACAGCAGTGGCCCATGAGTAGCGGCCCATCCTTAACATGTTTATTACCAGATGCATCATAAGCCTATATTCACACGACCGTATTGTCTAAGTGCTGCCCGTGAAAAAACCTGACAGCACTTGGACCAGTTCAGATGAGTGTTTGTAGTGGTCAGACATAGTACATATTATTCTTATGTATTACTTAATGTTGAGCGATACCTTCCGATATCGGGAAATATCGGATCGGATTGGATCGGACCGATACCCAAAAAGTATCGGATATCGCCGATTCCGATACCGGAAACCAATGCAAGTCAATGGGACGCTAATATCGGAATGCCATCCCAGCGTGAGAGAATTCTCCTGATTGTTTAAAAGCCGGCAGGCGGTAAAAAGCCGCCGGCTTTTAAACAATCACACAGCCCCATACTGCTTCCCCGCAGCCTCCCACCCCGATCCTGCGCTCCCCCCGCCACCTCACATCCCGATCGTAAGTTAGGACCGGGCGGGGAGCGCAGCACCAAGGAGCAGGGAGCGAAGGACCCAGGCGGGGAAGCCGGCAGGGAAAAGACTTCACCGCCGGCTTTCCCGTTTTGTGCTGCGCTCTCCCGCCGGTTATTTCAAATGAACAGCTGAGGTATCAGGTGATGCTGATCAGCTGTTCATTTGAAGTAGCTGCGGTGCCCTCAGAGGGTTCATGTGAGTTCATGCTTCACTGCATGAACTCACATGAACTTTCCCACGGCCGCACAGGTCAGCCTCACCTCCCAGACCATCAGACCCATCATGATTGGAGTGTGCGCGGGTGTCTGTGCGATGTGTGCGGGTGTGTGCGCGATGTCTGCGGGTGTCTGCGTGCAGGCAGACATAGGCCGATGTGACACTACTACTCACATCGGCCTTTGTCTGTCCCCCGTCCACTCGTGCCAGCAGGATCAGCTCGATGGGAGCAGTAGTTCCCATCAGCCTGATCCTGCTATTTAAACTGCCCCATATGTTATTTTTGCCCCTATACATCTTTTATGTTTTTAGGCCCCCCATATATTTTTTTTGTTTTTGGTCCCCAATAAATTTTAAATACATTTTTCATTGGTGGCCAGTGGTTACCTAAAATAAATTAGTTCATACATTACCTGATCGCCACCTAAAATAAAGTAAAAAATAAAAAACTACACCTATACTCACCTAGACACCGGTTTATGCAATGATGGGGCTGCTTTACGGCCCCGTCATTCTAGCGGCGGCAGTGGTTTAGAGCGGTCACATTTTATGTGGCTGCTCTAAACTGGAGATCTTCGTGGGACACTCGTGGACTACTACGGAGGGGTAAGGATAAGGTTGTGGTTTATTATTTTATATTTTATTACAGGAGATCGATGGCTTCGGGGAATTAGGTGTCTAGGTGAGTATAGGTGTAGTTTTTTATTTTTTACTTTATTTTAGGTGGCGATCGGCGGGGACAGGTAATGTATGAACTAATTTATTTTAGGTAACCACTGGCCACCAATGAAAAATGTATTTAAAATTTATTGGGGACCAAAAACAAAAAAAATATATGGGGGGCCTAAAAACATAAAAGATGTATAGGGGCAAAAATAACATATGGGGCAGCTAAAATAGCTACTGCTCCCATCGACCTGATCCTGCTGGCACAAGTGGACGGGGGACAGACATAGGCCGATGGGAGTAGTAGTGTCACATTAGCCTATGTCTGCCTGCACGCAGACACCCGCAGACATCGCGCACACACCCGCACACATCGCACAGACACCTGCGCACACACCAATCATGATGGGTCTGATGGTCTGGGAGGTGAGGCTGACCTGTGCGGCCGTGGGAAAGTTCATGTGAGTTCATGCAGTGAAGCATGAACTCACATGAACCCTCTGAGGGCACCGCGGCTACTTCAAATGAACAGCTGATCAGCATCACCTGATACCTCAGCTGTTCATTTGAAATAACCGGCGGGAGAGCGCAGCACAGAACGGGAAAGCCGGCGGTGTAGTCTTTTCACTGCCGGCTTCCCCGCCCGGGTCCTTCGCTCCCTGCTCCTTGGTGCTGCGCTCCCCGCCCGGTCCTAACTTACGATCGGGATGGGAGGTGGCGGGGGGAGCGCAGGATCGGGGTGGGAGGCTGCGGGGAAGCAGTATGGGGCTGTGTGATTGTTTAAAAGCCGGCGGCTTTTTACCGCCCGCCGGCTTTTAAACAATCAGGAGAATTCTCTCACGCTGGGATGGCTTTCCGATATTAGTGTCCCATTGACTTGCATTGGTTTCCGGTATCGGAATCGGCGATATCCGATACTTTTGGGTATCGGTCCTATCCAATCTGATACGATATTTCCCGATATCGGAAGGTATCGCTCAGCACTACTCCTGACCCCACACATAAACTTCAGCTCATCCAGCACCATGACAACCAGCACAGCAGAGTCCTGCATTTGACGCGCCCCTGGGCCTGCTGTGTCGCGCAGCGTCTCGCGCACGGGGCTTACCCGGAACCGGATCAGATGAGGGTTGTAGTCTCCGAGTGGCGGGGACCCGGTCCGTGCCCAGGGAGTCAACTCAGTGTGTGGCAGTCTTGATAGATGTTATTTGAGTGTCGACTACGCCACCCGTTGATTTGCAGCTATGGAGCTGCCGCTGCAGGGCAGACCGCTGAGGCCGGTGTAGAATTGTGCAGCGTGATAGTATAACCCCCAACGGGAGGGGTATGGCCTCAGGGCAGCCGACGTGGAAAATGGGGGTAGCAGGAACCACTCAGAGACGGTGCGGTGTAATTCAGGGTCTTTACTGGTAACAACGATAGACCCTCCCGGAGTACTTGCTAGCGAACGGGGCCTGGTCAGTCCTTGAGCAGATGGGATCTCCCCTGGCCAGGCGGAGTTGTAGGCCTCCCAAACTGACTGTACTCTTCTGGCTACCTTGCTAGAAGCGGATATAAGTAGCCCACGTCCCTGAGTGTACCGTGTGGTGCTCACCCGTATGGCCGGTGACTCGGGGCCTTCTAATGGCTTCCGCTCCACGATGGCGGTGCTGGTCCCACGCGTGTGACCGTGCCTTCGGGTTTCTGGGCCTGAGGACCTGAAATCCCCTGCCGGTCGGCTTCTGCTGCTGGGTAAGAGTTAGTCCCCACAACCTCGGACGCCGGGTCCGGTAAGAAAGCTTCTCAGTCAGGGCGAGCTCTGCAGCTGCCAGCCCCTGACTCGTATTAGTATTGCTCCCACTGAGCTTCTGCTGTTTCTTCATATGACTGTTTCTTGTCTCTACTCTCCTTGACTCCAGGCTCAGGCCCCTGGACAGGGCCTGCCTGTGGAGCAGAGCCCATAGAGCAGCTCTGCTCCCTGTCTTCTCCTCTCAGAACTCCCTACCCTGCCTCAGCCCCAGGTTTATATAGGGGAAGTCCTTCCCCTCCCAAGACTGGGCAGGAGGTGTGGCATGCACAGGATCCCTGACCAAAGGACCTCCCACCTGCTCTCAGACATAATATCTCTATCACTGTGGCAACCAGACCCCTGGGGTGTCACACATCCACTGAGGCCCCTGATCATGTGACCCCTGACTCTTCCCCTCCTGTGACCTCATCACAGCTCCTGTGCGCACAGAGCAGCCATATATGTGGTGGCGGCTCTGCAGGTGGAGGTATGTGGGGATCCCCCATTACTGGGCGCAGGGGGCATTAACCCCTTGAGCACAGAGACTCTTTTGGGGTCTTGTGTTGCCCCTTTATAAGAATCATAAGGTTTTTGTTCTGTTTCCTGTAATAGATACATACGACCCAACTATGGAGACAGGAAGGGAGGAAACGTATTGTTCTCATAGTAAAGGGCCCCTTTACTGGCCCCACAGTGTAATGCCCCCATTATGCCCCTTATACAGAATGTATGATGCCCCCACACAGTGTAATGCCCCCATTATGCCCCTTATGTAGGATGCATGATGCCCCCCACAGTGTAATGCCCCCATTATACCCCTTATGCAGTATGTATGATGCCCCCACACAGTGTAATGCCCCCATTATGCCCCTTATGTAGGATGCATGATGCCCCCCACAGTGTAATGCCCCCATTATACCCCTTATGCAGTATGTATGATGCCCCCACACAGTGTAATGCCCCCATTATGCCCCTTATGCAGGATGCATGATGCCCCCACACAGTGTAATGCCCCCATTATGCCCCTTATGCAGGATGTATGATGCCCCCACACAGTGTAATGCCCCCATTATGCCCCTTATGCAGTATGTATGATGCCCCCCACACAGTGTAATGCCCCCATTATGCCCCTTATGCAGGATGTATGATGCCCCCACACAGTGTTATGCCCCTTATGCAGGATGTATGATGCCCCCCACACAGTGTAATGCCCCCATTATGCCCCTTATGCAGGATGTATGATGCCCCCACACAGTGTAATGCCCCCATTATGCCCCTTATGCAGTATACATGATGCCCCCACACAGTGTAATGCCCCCATTATGCTCCTTATGCAGTATGTATGATGCCCCCACACAGTGTAATGCCCCCATTATGCCCCTTATGCAGTATGTATGATGCCCCCACACAGTGTAATGCCCCATTATGCCCCTTATACAGTATATATGATGCCCCACACAGTGTAATGCCCCCATTATGCCCCTTATACAGTATGTATGATGCACCACACAGTGTATGCCACCATTATGCCCCTCATGCAGTATGTATGATGCTCCCACACAGTGTAATGCCCCCATTATGCCCCTTATACAAGATGTATGATGCTACCACACAATGTAATGCCCCCATTATGCCCCTTATGCAGTATGTATGATGCCCCCACACAGTGTATTGCCCCCATTATGCCCCTTATGCAGTATGTATGATGCCCCAAAAAGTTTAATGCCCCCATTATGCCCCTTATGTAGTATGTATTATGCCCCCACACAGTGTAATGCCCCCATTATGCCCCTTATGCAGTATGCAGGACATTGCCAGACCTCATGTGGCTGGAGTGTGTCAGCAGTTTCTGCAAGGTGAAGGCATTGAAGCTATGGACTGGCCCGCCTGTTCCCCAGACCTGAATCCGATTGAGCACATCTGGGACATCATGTCTCGCTCCATCTGTGTCACCCTGGCCTGGATGCCACAAAATGTATTAAAGCTGTGTCTGAGAGCAAGGGGGAGGTTCTCTAGTCAGGGGAACATTAGCATGCAATGCCTCCTGTCTCAGGCCAGTAGGGGGAGCAGGCTGCCCCTATAAAAACTGGTGCTGGGGGCAGGGTTAGAGAGAACTGGATGGCCTGTCTCAGCATTGAGACTTGTCCCAGAGCAGAACAGGGACAGACAGTTGCACTGCACCTAAGAGGAAGTGTGGCAGGAGGAGAGCCACAAGCCAGAGACAAGAGGCGAAGAGAGCCTGTCTTGGCAGAAAGAGGACTTAATTTACCAGACTTTGGTGTCTGAGGCTGAGAGGATTCCACATCCCCCAGCAGAGAACCAGTCCGCAGGGGACTGTATATTCCTTGGCCTAAGAAGCCTGGAGGCCCTGCCACAACAGAAGGGACCAGTAAAGCCGTACAAGGCTGGGAGCAGAAAGGAACCCACGTCGCAGGCCATACAGGCGAGAATACACAGAAAGCTTGGAAACGTGGGCTGTTACCCTATCAGGAGGAGATAGCCAGAAGGAGCGCAGAAAGCACGGTAGGCCTACACCCTTACCCTGACCAGGGCCAATTTCCCCGTTGCTCTCAGACATCCAGGTCCCCCTCCTAGCCGGGACTGTTTATGGGTCAATTTACCTGTTCTAGTAAAGACCCTGGACTGCAACCTGTTGTCTGTGTGCTCCTTGCTTCTCCAGCACTATCAGCACTGGGACTCTCACCACCATCACTCCCACCATCCACTATACTGCCCTGGGTCCGCACTCTTCCCGTGGGGAGTCACACTACCCTAGCTGCACACCTCATCAGCCCCAGCGGTCGGCATGCAGCGGCGGTTCCTAATAACCGCAATCCACGGGTGGCGTAGTCGGACATAATCAATAGCACATAACGGACTACCACTGGCCTGACCACCCTGAGCCACGGAACCGGGTTGCCACTACTACTCCCATCGTTCCCAGACTGCCCGGATCCGAGTGCCCCACGGCCCAAGGGGCGAGTCAGCTTTGGCGTAGTCGGCAGGATTTCATGCCCGCAACCACCGGGTACTGCGTGCCTGAAAAAGACTTTTGTAACTTACCTGTGGCGAAGTTTCCCGCCGTCCGGAGTCGTTTCCCGCTATCCGGAGCCGATTCCCGCCATCAGACGCCATCTTGGACTGTTTCCCGCCGTCTTCTGCCGTCTTCCCGCCATCCGCAGCTGTTTCTCGCCATCGGACGCCATCTTCAGGACGCCGCGCGGGAAGAGGGGCGTGGACTTCAAAACCGCGCGAGATCCGAAGCTCCGCCCCACGCACCGACGCTGCGCAAGGTCCTGGAAGGGAGAGAGAGCGACGCTGACGTCATCAGGACGCGACGCAAGGTCCTCGTCCAGAGCAGCAGCAGCGGAGCCGCGGCCTACAGAAGAGGATCGTCGGAAGGTAGGCCACGCTTAACTAGGGGGAAGGAAGATGTCGGACACAGAGGCGCCCACTACCACCAACGCAGCTGCAGCAGCGGTGATGCCCTTTTCCCTGCCCTACATCCCTGGAGCGGCCTGGCTGCCCAAATACTCAGGGGAGCCCCATGCCCTAACTGACTTCAAGGAAAGGCTATACAGTTTGTTCCACGTTTACCCCCTGACAGAGGAACAGAAGGTCAGCATATTGACAGGGCAGTTAACTGGCGCAGCCCAAAGGGAGGTAAAATCATGGCCCACTGAGGATAAAAGGACTGTGAAGGGTATTCTGGCCCGGCTGCGGGGTACCTTTGACACACGTACCTCCGCTGAGATTAAAATGAGGTTCTATGGATGTAAGCAGCGGGCACAGGACAGCATCAGAGACTATGCCCTAAATCTGCAGGAAGCCTTGAGGGCTATTCAACAAACTGACCCTGGCAGTGTGCAGGAAACGGATAAGCTGCTAACAGAACAATTCATAGAAGGTCTGCTGTCTAGCGCCCACAGGGCCCAACTGCGTCTCATGTTCTTTCAGAACCCCGACCTAACCTTTGCCCAATTTAAGGACAGGGCCATAAGGGTGCTCCGTGAATCTGCAACCAGTGGCGCTATAAACCCCCGGCGCCCTGCTCTCACCAACCACCAGGAGGCGGCGCCCTCCTCTATGGATCCCGTGGGGGCTGATGCACAGGCCCTGAACCAAGCCCCGTCGAAAGACCTGCACCACCAAGTCCAGGAGCTGACCAGGAGCGTCGCGGCGTTGACCAGGACCGTCCAGGCGTTGCAAGTGGACCCGTCAAGACCCATCGAGCTGGCTTCAAGTCCGGAGGATGTCCCGTGGCGTCGACAGAGGAGGATCCCGTCGTTCCGAGGGAGGCCCACAGACCGCTACGCAGAGGATGGACAGCCCATTTGCCGTCGATGCAACCAGCCCGGACACATTTCCAGGTACTGTAATTTAAAAGGGTCCAACCTGGGGCAAAGGGCCAACCCCCAGGTATAAGATCACCAGGCCCTTACAATTGGCGTAATAAGTACGTTGGGGGGCGCCCGGTTTTACCCATGGTGCTGGACGGTATCCCCATGAGCGCCTTGCTGGATAATAGGTCACAAGTAACCACTATCCCTTATGTACTTTTTAAGCAGTATTGGACTGATGCTGATATCACACGGTATCCAGACAATAACTTGAGCATCATCGCCAGTAATGGCTTACCCGTGCCGCAGATGGGGTTCAAGGAGATGACCATTAAAATTGGTAAAGTTGAACTGCCGGCACAGGGGGTGATTATTGTGGACATTGACCGTCGTGAAAGTCACCCTAAAATAACTGTGGGTACTAACGTAATTGAAAATTGTCTTTCAGAGGTAATTGTAATTCTACAACAGGTGGCGGTGAATGCTAGTTCCAGCCAACAGAGAGTCCTCAACAAGGAGATAAAAGCCCTGATGAGACTACTCCCATCGTTCCCCTACTGCCCGGATCCGAGTACCCCACGGCCCAGGGGGCGAGTCACATCCACCAACGTCGCGTTGCACCACTGACTGTTCAGGAGTTGGCTGATGCTTTAGTCTAGGTCTGGGAGGAGATCCCACAGGAGACCATCCGCAACCTCATCAGGAGCATGCCCAGGCGTTGTAGGGAGGTCATACAGGCACGTGGAGGCCACACACAATACTGAGCTTTCATCTGTGAAGAGCAGAGGGCACCAGTGGCGACTTTGCCAATCCTGGTGTTCTGTGGCAAATGTCAAGCGTCCTGCTCGGTGTTGGGCTGTGAGCACAACCCCCATCTGTGGACATCGGGCCCTCATACCACCCTCATGGAGTCGGTTTCTAACAGTTTGTGCAGACACATGCACATTTGTGGCCAGCTGGAGGTCATTTTGCAGGGCTCTGGCAGTGCTCCTCCTGTTCCTCCTTACACAAAGGAGGAGGTAACGGTCCTGTTGCTGGGTTGTTGCCCTCCTATGGCTCCCTGCACATCTCCTGGTATCTGCTCCATGCTCTGGACACTGTGCTGACAGACACAGCTACACTTCTTGCCACAGCTCGCACTGATGTGCCATCCTGGATGAACGGCACTACCTGAGCAACTTCTATGGGTTGTACTGTAGACACTGCCTAATGCTAATGTACCTCTAGGGGTGAGAGCAATGGCAAAATGAAAAAGTGACCAAAACATCAGCCAAAAAGAATGAGAACAGAGAAATGGTCTGTGGTCACCACCTGCAGAACCACTCCTTTATAGGGGGTATCTGGCTAATTGCCTATCATTTCTACCAGTTGTCTGCTCCATTTGCACAACAGCAGGAGAAATTGATTCACAATCCGTGTTGCTTCATAACTGGACAGGTAGATTTCACAGAAGTGTTATTGACTTGGAGTTGTGATGATGAGGTGCACCTTTGGTCAAAATCAGAGGCTTAGTGTCCCGTTTGCAACAGGCTTGACCTTAAATGTTGCCGAAAGGCAACAAAGGATGACCTTTTGTTGCAAACGGGACACAAGATGGCCGACTTTTGTTGCCGGAATGCAACATCTGTTGCATTTGGGCAACAGGCTTGACCTTGATACATTGGAACTGGACTAAAGAGTCAATATGGTAGTATGACCTTCTGTACTATAGTAATATATAGGGACTGATGGGGGAAATTTGTTTTTTGGCATTTGGGACGCTTACGAACGCGGTGGGATGCGCTAAATTTTTTTCAGGGTTAAGGCAAAATTTTTGCTCGAAACTGCGCGCTCTGCGGCCTGAAATATCGCTCCTGAGGGGGTCTACGCAATAAAAATGCAAAAAAATGTAACATTAGGGTTGGCTAAATCACTTACCTGATTGACCAATAGCCAGCCCTCATTGACTTTTTTGTTGACATTGTATGTTCTGAGGAAACTCCATCGGGTGGCAATGTTGTCCAACTTTTTAATTTTTTATTTTAGGATTGTAAAAACACCAGATGGCAATGTTTCTCTTTCTAATGTGCACGCAAGCATGAGAGTTGGCTGCTGGTTGTCCTGGATTACCTGCATCCAGCCCTCATATTGGGCATATAATGTATATAGCCAACTCTCAAATTTTTTTTGCTTTAATAACACTAAGGCTATGTAACCACGATGCAGAAATGAAGCATTTTGTTCACGGCTGCCTCTAGCCAGCCCCCCAATTTTTTTTTTCTTTAATAACACAAACACCATGAGGGCTGGCTATCGTGTGTCCACGGCTGCCTCTAGCCAGCCCCCCAATTTTTTTTTTCTTTAATAACACAAACACCATGAGGGCTGGCTATCGTGTGTTCACGGATGCCTCTAGCCAGCCCCCCAATTTTTTTTTTTCTTTAATAACACAAACACCATGAGGGCTGGCTATCGTGTATCCACGGCTACCTCTAGCCAGCCCCCCAATTTTTTTTTTCTTTAATAACACAAGCACCATGAGGGCTGGCTATCGTGTGTCCACGGCTGCCTCTAGCCAGCCCCCCAATTTTTTTTTTCTTTAATAACACAAACACCATGAGGGCTGGCTATCGTGTGTTCACGGCTGCCTCTAGCCAGCCCCCCAATTTTTTTTTTCTTTAATAACACAAACACCATGAGGGCTGGCTATCGTGTGTCCACGGCTGCCTCTAGCCAACCCCCCAATTTTTTTTTCTTTAATAACACAAACACCATGAGGGCTGGCTATCGTGTGTCCACGGCTGCCTCTAGCCAGCCCCCCAATTTTTGTTTTTCTTTAATAACACAAACACCATGAGGGCTGGCTATCGTGTGTTCACGGCTGCCTCTAGCCAGCCCCCCAATTTTTTTTTCTTTAATAACACAAACACCATGAGGGCTGGCTATCATGTGTCCATGGCTGCCTCTAGCCAGCCCCCCAATTTTTTTTTTCTTTAATAACACAAACACCATGAGGGCTGGCTATCGTGTGTTCACGGCTGCCTCTAGCCAGCCCCCCAATTTTTTTTTTTCTTTAATAACACAAACACCATGAGGGCTGGCTATCGTGTGTTCACGGCTGCCTCTAGCCAGCCCCCCAATTTTTTTTTTCTTTAATAACACAAACACCATGAGGGCTGGCTATCGTGTATCCACGGCTACCTCTAGCCAGCCCCCCAATTTTTTTTTTCTTTAATAACACAAGCACCATGAGGCCTGGCTATCGTGTGTTCACGGCTGCCTCTAGCCAGCCCCCCAATTTTTTTTTTCTTTAATAACACAAACACCATTAGGGCTGGCTATCGTGTGTCCACGGCTGCCTCTAGCCAGCCACCCAAATATTTTTTTTCTTTAATAACACAAACACCATGAGGGCTGGCTATCGTGTGTTCACGGCTGCCTCTAGCCAGCCCCCTAATTTTTTTTTTCTTTAATAACACAAACACCATGAGGGCTGGCTATCGTGTGTCCACGGCTGCCTCTAGCCAGCCCCCCAATTTTTTTTTTTCTTTAATAACACAAACACCATGAGGGCTGGCTATCGTGTGTTCACGGCTGCCTCTAGCCAGCCCCCCAATTTTTTTTTTTCTTTAATAACACAAACACCATGAGGGCTGGCTATCGTGTATCCACGGCTACCTCTAGCCAGCCCCCCAATTTTTTTTTCCTTTAATAACACAAGCACCATGAGGGCTGGCTATCGTGTGTTCACGGCTGCCTCTAGCCAGGCCCCCAATTTTTTTTTTCTTTAATAACACAAACACCATGAGGGCTGGCTATCATGTGTCCACGGCTGCCTCTAGCCAGCCCCCCAATTTTTTTTTTCTTTAATAACACAAACACCATGAGGGCTGGCTATCGTGTGTTCACGGCTGCCTCTAGCCAGCCCCCCAATTTTTTTTTTCTTTAATAACACAAACACCATGAGGGCTGGCTATCGTGTGTTCACGGCTGCCTCTAGCCAGCCCCCCAATTTTTTTTTTCTTTAATAACACAAACACCATGAGGGCTCGCTATCATGTGTCCACGGCTGCCTCTAGCCAGCCCCCCAATTTTTTTTTTCTTTAATAACACAAACACCATGAGGGCTGGCTTTCGTGTGTTCACGGCTGCCTCTAGCCAGCCCCCCAATTTTTTTTTTCTTTAATAACACAAACACCATGAGGGCTGGCTATCGTGTGTCCACGGCTGCCTCTAGCCAGCCCCCCAATTTTTTTTTTTTCTTTAATAACACAAACACCATGAGGGCTGGCTATCGTGTGTTCACGGCTGCCTCTAGCCAGCCCCCCAATTTTTTTTTTCTTTAATAACACAAACACCATGAGGGCTGGCTATCGTGTGTCCACGGCTGCCTCTAGCCAACCCCCAAATTTTTTTTTCTTTAATAACACAAACACCATGAGGGCTGGCTATCGTGTGTCCACGGCTGCCTCTAGCCAGCCCCCCAATTTTTGTTTTTCTTTGATAACACAAACACCATGAGGGCTGGCTATCGTGTGTTCACGGCTGCCTCTAGCCAGCCCCCCAATTTTTTTTTCTTTAATAACACAAACACCATGAGGGCTGGCTATCATGTGTCCATGGCTGCCTTTAGCCAGCACCCCAATTTTTTTTTTCTTTAATAACACAAACACCATGAGGGCTGGCTATCGTGTGTTCACGGCTGCCTCTAGCCAGCCCCCCAATTTTTTTTTTTCTTTAATAACACAAACACCATGAGGGCTGGCTATCGTGTGTTCACGGCTGCCTCTAGCCAGCCCCCCAATTTTTTTTTTTCTTTAATAACACAAACACCATGAGGGCTGGCTATCGTGTATCCACGGCTACCTCTAGCCAGCCCCCCAATTTTTTTTTTCTTTAATAACACAAGCACCATGAGGCCTGGCTATCGTGTGTCCACGGCTGCCTCTAGCCAGCCCCCCAATTTTTTTTTTCTTTAATAACACAAACACCATGAGGGCTGGCTATCATGTGTCCACGGCTGCCTCTAGCCAGCCCCCCAATTTTTTTTTTCTTTAATAACACAAACACCATGAGGGCTGGATATCGTGTGTTCACGGCTGCCTCTAGCCAGCCCCCCAATTTTTTTTTTCTTTAATAACACAAACACCATGAGGGCTGGCTATCGTGTGTCCACGGCTGCCTCTAGCCAACCCCCAAATTTTTTTTTCTTTAATAACACAAACACCATGAGGGCTGGCTATAGTGTGTCCACGGCTGCCTCTAGCCAGCCCTCAAATTTTTTTTTTCTTTAATAACACAAACACCATGATGGCTGGCTATGAGGAAGGGAGCTATGTCCTTGTAAAGTTAGCTTGTTGTCATGTGGAAAAGAGTTTGAGGGGATTGTGGCCCTGTGGAAATGCTTGTGGCCCGGCAGAAGGAGCCAGTGGTCCTGTGGAGAGAGCTGATGGGGTTGAGGCCCTGTGGAAAGGCCTGTGACCCTGTATAGGGGTCCGTTGCCCTGTGGAGAGAGCTGTAGGGGCTCGTGCCCTATGGAAATGACTATGGCCATGTAGACAGGCCTTCTGGCCTTGAAGAGGGGGCTTGTGCCTTGCAGACGGGCCTTGTGTCTCTGTGGAGAGAGCTAAAGGGGGCAGTGGCGGTGCAGAAAGTGCATTTCGCCCTGTTGATGGGAGCTATGGCCCGGTAAAGAGAGCTTGTTGTCCTGTGGAGAAGAGTTGGAGGGGCTTGTGGCACTGTGGAAAGGCCTGTGGCCCAGTAGGAGCCTGTGGTCCTGTGGAGACAGCTGAAGGGGTTGAGGCCCTGTGGAAAGGCCTGTGACCCTGTATAGGGGTCTGTGGCCCCGCAGAGGGGCATGTGGCGATGTAAAGAGAGCTGGAGGGAGTTGTGGCCTGAGGAAAAGGCCATGTGGAGCCGGCTGGAGAGGCCTGTGGAAGGCTCTGGAGTAAGATTTGAGCCTATGAAGTCCTTTGCAGTAAACAACATGCAACATGATTGCCTGTGGAGAGAGCTGGAGGGGCTTGTGGCACTGTGGAAAGGCCTGTGGCCCAGTAGGAGCCTGTGGTCCTGTGGAGAGAGCTGAAGGTGTTGTGGCCCTGTGGAAAGGCCTGTGACCCTGTATAGGGGTCCGTTGCCCTGTGGAGAGAGCTGGAGGGGCTCGTGCCGTATGGAAATGACTATAGCCATGTAGAAAGGCCTTTTGGCCTTGAAGAGGACGCTTGTGCCTTGCAGACGGGCCTTGTGACTCTGTGGAGAGAGCTGTTGGGAGTTGTAGCCGTGTGGAAAGTGCATTTGTCCCTGTGGAGGTGAGCTATGGCCCTGTAAAGAGAGCTTCTTGTCCTGTGGAGAGAGCTGGAGGGTGTTGTGGCCCTGTGGAAAGGTCTGTGGCCCTATGGATAGGCCCTTTAGCCTTGTGGAAAGGGCTGTGGCCCTGTGGTGAGAGCTGGAAGGAGTTGTGGGCTGTGGAAAAGCCTGTGGTCCTGTGGAGACAGCTGAAGGGGTTGAGGCCCTGTGGAAAGGCCTGTGACCCTGTATAGGGGTCTGTGGCCCCGCAGAGGGGCATGTGGCGATGTAAAGAGAGCTGGAGGGAGTTGTGGCCTGAGGAAAAGGCCATGTGGAGCGGGCTGGAGAGGCCTGTGGAAGGCTCTGGAGTAAGATTTGAGCCTATGAAGTCCTTTGCAGTAAACAACATGCAACATGATTGCCTGTGGAGAGAGCTGGAGGGGCTTGTGGCACTATGGAAAGGCCTGTGGCCCAGTAGGAGCCTGTGGTCCTGTGGAGAGAGCTGAAGGTGTTGTGGCCCTGTGGAAAGGCCTGTGACCCTGTAGAGGGGTCCGTTGCCCTGTGGAGAGAGCTGGAGGGGCTCGTGCCGTATGGAAATGACTATAGCCATGTAGAAAGGCCTTTTGGCCTTGAAGAGGGCGCTTGTGCCCTGCAGACGGGCCCTGTGACTCTGTGGAGAGAGCTGTTGGGAGTTGTAGCCGTGTGGAAAGTGCATTTGGCCCTGTGGAGGTGAGCTATGGCCCTGTAAAGAGAGCTTCTTGTCCTGTGGAGAGAGCTGGAGGGTGTTGTGGCCCTGTGGAAAGGTATGTGGCCCTATGGATAGGCCCTTTAGCCTTGTGGAAAGGGCTGTGGCCCTGTGGTGAGAGCTGGAAGGAGTTGTGGGCTGTGGAAAAGCCTGTGGTCCTGTGGAGACAGCTGAAGGGGTTGAGGCCCTGTGGAAAGGCCTGTGACCCTGTATAGGGGTCTGTGGCCCCGCAGAGGGGCATGTGGCGATGTAAAGAGAGCTGGAGGGAGTTGTGGCCTGAGGAAAAGGCCATGTGGAGCGGGCTGGAGAGGCCTGTGGAAGGCTCTGGAGTAAGATTTGAGCCTATGAAGTCCTTTGCAGTAAACAACATGCAACATGATTGCCTGTGGAGAGAGCTGGAGGGGCTTGTGGCACTGTGGAAAGGCCTGTGGCCCAGTAGGAGCCTGTGGTCCTGTGGAGAGAGCTGAAGGTGTTGTGGCCCTGTGGAAAGGCCTGTGATCCTGTATAGGGGTCCGTTGCCCTGTGGAGAGAGCTGGAGGGGCTCGTGCCGTATGGAAATGACTATAGCCATGTAGAAAGGCCTTTTGGCCTTGAAGAGGGCGCTTGTGCCCTGCAGACGGGCCCTGTGACTCTGTGGAGAGAGCTGTTGGGAGTTGTAGCCGTGTGGAAAGTGCATTTGGCCCTGTGGAGGTGAGCTATGGCCCTGTAAAGAGAGCTTCTTGTCCTGTGGAGAGAGCTGGAGGGTGTTGTGGCCCTGTGGAAAGGTATGTGGCCCTATGGATAGGCCCTTTAGCCTTGTGGAAAGGGCTGTGGCCCTGTGGTGAGAGCTGGAAGGAGTTGTGGGCTGTGGAAAAGCCTGTGGTCCTGTGGAGACAGCTGAAGGGGTTGAGGCCCTGTGGAAAGGCCTGTGACCCTGTATAGGGGTCTGTGGCCCCGCAGAGGGGCATGTGGCGATGTAAAGAGAGCTGGAGGGAGTTGTGGCCTGAGGAACAGGCCATGTGGAGCGGGCTGGAGAGGCCTGTGGAAGGCTCTGGAGTAAGATTTGAGCCTATGAAGTCCTTTGCAGTAAACAACATGCAACATGATTGCCTGTGGAGAGAGCTGGAGGGGCTTGTGGCACTGTGGAAAGGCCTGTGGCCCAGTAGGAGCCTGTGGTCCTGTGGAGAGAGCTGAAGGTGTTGTGGCCCTGTGGAAAGGCCTGTGACCCTGTATAGGGGTCCGTTGCCCTGTGGAGAGAGCTGGAGGGGCTCGTGCCGTATGGAAATGACTATAGCCATGTAGAAAGGCCTTTTGGCCTTGAAGAGGGCGCTTGTGCCCTGCAGACGGGCCCTGTGACTCTGTGGAGAGAGCTGTTGGGAGTTGTAGCCGTGTGGAAAGTGCATTTGGCCCTGTGGAGGTGAGCTATGGCCCTGTAAAGAGAGCTTCTTGTCCTGTGGAGAGAGCTGGAGGGTGTTGTGGCCCTGTGGAAAGGTCTGTGGCCCTATGGATAGGCCCTTTAGCCTTGTGGAAAGGGCTGTGGCCCTGTGGTGAGAGCTGGAAGGAGTTGTGGGCTGTGGAAAAGCCTGTGGTCCTGTGGAGACAGCTGAAGGGGTTGAGGCCCTGTGGAAAGGCCTGTGACCCTGTATAGGGGTCTGTGGCCCCGCAGAGGGGCATGTGGCGATGTAAAGAGAGCTGGAGGGAGTTGTGGCCTGAGGAAAAGGCCATGTGGAGCGGGCTGGAGAGGCCTGTGGAAGGCTCTGGAGTAAGATTTGAGCCTATGAAGTCCTTTGCAGTAAACAACATGCAACATGATTGCCTGTGGAGAGAGCTGGAGGGGCTTGTGGCACTGTGGAAAGGCCTGTGGCCCAGTAGGAGCCTGTGGTCCTGTGGAGAGAGCTGAAGGTGTTGTGGCCCTGTGGAAAGGCCTGTGACCCTGTATAGGCGTCCGTTGCCCTGTGGAGAGAGCTGGAGGGGCTTGTGCCGTATGGAAATGACTATAGCCATGTAGAAAGGCCTTTTGGCCTTGAAGAGGGCGCTTGTGCCCTGCAGACGGGCCCTGTGACTCTGTGGAGAGAGCTGTTGGGAGTTGTAGCCGTGTGGAAAGTGCATTTGGCCCTGTGGAGGTGAGCTAGGGCCCTGTAAAGAGAGCTTCTTGTCCTGTGGAGAGAGCTGGAGGGTGTTGTGGCCCTGTGGAAAGGTCTGTGGCCCTATGGATAGGCCCTTTAGCCTTGTGGAAAGGGCTGTGGCCCTGTGGTGAGAGCTGGAAGGAGTTGTGGGCTGTGGAAAAGCCTGTGGTCCTGTGGAGACAGCTGAAGGGGTTGAGGCCCTGTGGAAAGGCCTGTGACCCTGTATAGGGGTCTGTGGCCCCGCAGAGGGGCATGTGGCGATGTAAAGAGAGCTGGAGGGAGTTGTGGCCTGAGGAAAAGGCCATGTGGAGCGGGCTGGAGAGGCCTGTGGAAGGCTCTGGAGTAAGATTTGAGCCTATGAAGTCCTTTGCAGTAAACAACATGCAACATGATTGCCTGTGGAGAGAGCTGGAGGGGCTTGTGGCACTGTAGAAAGGCCTGTGGCCCAGTAGGAGCCTGTGGTCCTGTGGAGAGAGCTGAAGGTGTTGTGGCCCTGTGGAAAGGCCTGTGATCCTGTATAGGGGTCTGTTGCCCTGTGGAGAGAGCTGGAGGGGCTCGTGCCCTATGGAAATGACTATGGCCATGTAGAAAGGCCTTTTGGCCTTGAAGAGGGGGCTTGTGCCCTGCAGACGGGCCCTGTGACTCTGTGGAGAGAGCTGTTGGGAGTTGTGGCCGTGTGGAAAGTGCATTTGGCCCTGTGGAGGTGAGGTATGGCCCTGTAAAGAGAGCTTCTTGTCCTGTGGAGAGAGCTGGAGGGTGTTGTGGCCCTGTGGAAAGGTATGTGGCCCTATGGATAGGCCCTTTAGCCTTGTGGAAAGGGCTGTGGCCCTGTGGTGAGAGCTGGAAGGAGTTGTGGGCTGTGGAAAAGCCTGTGGTCCTGTGGAGACAGCTGAAGGGGTTGAGGCCCTGTGGAAAGGCCTGTGACCCTGTATAGGGGTCTGTGGCCCCGCAGAGGGGCATGTGGCGATGTAAAGAGAGCTGGAGGGAGTTGTGGCCTGAGGAAAAGGCCATGTGGAGCGGGCTGGAGAGGCCTGTGGAAGGCTCTGGAGTAAGATTTGAGCCTATGAAGTCCTTTGCAGTAAACAACATGCAACATGATTGCCTGTGGAGAGAGCTGGAGGGGCTTGTGGCACTGTGGAAAGGCCTGTGGCCCAGTAGGAGCCTGTGGTCCTGTGGAGAGAGCTGAAGGTGTTGTGGCCCTGTGGAAAGGCCTGTGACCCTGTATAGGCGTCCGTTGCCCTGTGGAGAGAGCTGGAGGGGCTTGTGCCGTATGGAAATGACTATAGCCATGTAGAAAGGCCTTTTGGCCTTGAAGAGGGCGCTTGTGCCCTGCAGACGGGCCCTGTGACTCTGTGGAGAGAGCTGTTGGGAGTTGTAGCCGTGTGGAAAGTGCATTTGGCCCTGTGGAGGTGAGCTAGGGCCCTGTAAAGAGAGCTTCTTGTCCTGTGGAGAGAGCTGGAGGGTGTTGTGGCCCTGTGGAAAGGTCTGTGGCCCTATGGATAGGCCCTTTAGCCTTGTGGAAAGGGCTGTGGCCCTGTGGTGAGAGCTGGAAGGAGTTGTGGGCTGTGGAAAAGCCTGTGGTCCTGTGGAGACAGCTGAAGGGGTTGAGGCCCTGTGGAAAGGCCTGTGACCCTGTATAGGGGTCTGTGGCCCCGCAGAGGGGCATGTGGCGATGTAAAGAGAGCTGGAGGGAGTTGTGGCCTGAGGAAAAGGCCATGTGGAGCGGGCTGGAGAGGCCTGTGGAAGGCTCTGGAGTAAGATTTGAGCCTATGAAGTCCTTTGCAGTAAACAACATGCAACATGATTGCCTGTGGAGAGAGCTGGAGGGGCTTGTGGCACTGTAGAAAGGCCTGTGGCCCAGTAGGAGCCTGTGGTCCTGTGGAGAGAGCTGAAGGTGTTGTGGCCCTGTGGAAAGGCCTGTGATCCTGTATAGGGGTCTGTTGCCCTGTGGAGAGAGCTGGAGGGGCTCGTGCCCTATGGAAATGACTATGGCCATGTAGAAAGGCCTTTTGGCCTTGAAGAGGGGGCTTGTGCCCTGCAGACGGGCCCTGTGACTCTGTGGAGAGAGCTGTTGGGAGTTGTGGCCGTGTGGAAAGTGCATTTGGCCCTGTGGAGGTGAGGTATGGCCCTGTAAAGAGAGCTTCTTGTCCTGTGGAGAGAGCTGGAGGGTGTTGTGGCCCTGTGGAAAGGTATGTGGCCCTATGGATAGGCCCTTTAGCCTTGTGGAAAGGGCTGTGGCCCTGTGGTGAGAGCTGGAAGGAGTTGTGGGCTGTGGAAAAGCCTGTGGTCCTGTGGAGACAGCTGAAGGGGTTGAGGCCCTGTGGAAAGGCCTGTGACCCTGTATAGGGGTCTGTGGCCCCGCAGAGGGGCATGTGGCGATGTAAAGAGAGCTGGAGGGAGTTGTGGCCTGAGGAAAAGGCCATGTGGAGCGGGCTGGAGAGGCCTGTGGAAGGCTCTGGAGTAAGATTTGAGCCTATGAAGTCCTTTGCAGTAAACAACATGCAACATGATTGCCTGTGGAGAGAGCTGGAGGGGCTTGTGGCACTGTGGAAAGGCCTGTGGCCCAGTAGGAGCCTGTGGTCCTGTGGAGAGAGCTGAAGGTGTTGTGGCCCTGTGGAAAGGCCTGTGACCCTGTATAGGGGTCCGTTGCCCTGTGGAGAGAGCTGGAGGGGCTCGTGCCGTATGGAAATGACTATAGCCATGTAGAAAGGCCTTTTGGCCTTGAAGAGGGCGCTTGTGCCCTGCAGACGGGCCCTGTGACTCTGTGGAGAGAGCTGTTGGGAGTTGTAGCCGTGTGGAAAGTGCATTTGGCCCTGTGGAGGTGAGCTATGGCCCTGTAAAGAGAGCTTCTTGTCCTGTGGAGAGAGCTGGAGGGTGTTGTGGCCCTGTGGAAAGGTCTGTGGCCCTATGGATAGGCCCTTTAGCCTTGTGGAAAGGGCTGTGGCCCTGTGGTGAGAGCTGGAAGGAGTTGTGGGCTGTGGAAAAGCCTGTGGTCCTGTGGAGACAGCTGAAGGGGTTGAGGCCCTGTGGAAAGGCCTGTGACCCTGTATAGGGGTCTGTGGCCCCGCAGAGGGGCATGTGGCGATGTAAAGAGAGCTGGAGGGAGTTGTGGCCTGAGGAAAAGGCCATGTGGAGCGGGCTGGAGAGGCCTGTGGAAGGCTCTGGAGTAAGATTTGAGCCTATGAAGTCCTTTGCAGTAAACAACATGCAACATGATTGCCTGTGGAGAGAGCTGGAGGGGCTTGTGGCACTGTAGAAAGGCCTGTGGCCCAGTAGGAGCCTGTGGTCCTGTGGAGAGAGCTGAAGGTGTTGTGGCCCTGTGGAAAGGCCTGTGATCCTGTATAGGGGTCTGTTGCCCTGTGGAGAGAGCTGGAGGGGCTCGTGCCCTATGGAAATGACTATGGCCATGTAGAAAGGCCTTTTGGCCTTGAAGAGGGGGCTTGTGCCCTGCAGACGGGCCCTGTGACTCTGTGGAGAGAGCTGTTGGGAGTTGTGGCCGTGTGGAAAGTGCATTTGGCCCTGTGGAGGTGAGCTATGGCCCTGTAAAGAGAGCTTCTTGTCCTGTGGAGAGAGCTGGAGGGTGTTGTGGCCCTGTGGAAAGGTATGTGGCCCTATGGATAGGCCCTTTAGCATTGTGGAAAGGGCTGTGGCCCTGTGGTGAGAGCTGGAAGGGGTTGTGGGCTGTGGAAAAGCCTGTGGTCCTGTGGAGACAGCTGAAGGGGTTGAGGCCCTGTGGAAAGGCCTGTGACCCTGTATAGGGGTCTGTGGCCCCGCAGAGGGGCATGTGGCGATGTAAAGAGAGCTGGAGGGAGTTGTGGCCTGAGGAAAAGGCCATGTGGAGCGGGCTGGAGAGGCCTGTGGAAGGCTCTGGAGTAAGATTTGAGCCTATGAAGTCCTTTGCAGTAAACAACATGCAACATGATTGCCTGTGGAGAGAGCTGGAGGGGCTTGTGGCACTGTGGAAAGGCCTGTGGCCCAGTAGGAGCCTGTGGTCCTGTGGAGAGAGCTGAAGGTGTTGTGGCCCTGTGGAAAGGCCTGTGATCCTGTATAGGGGTCCGTTGCTCTGTGGAGAGAGCTGGAGGGGCTCGTGCCCTATGGAAATGACTATGGCCATGTAGAAAGGCCTTTTGGCCTTGAAGAGGGGGCTTGTGCCCTGCAGACGGGCCCTGTGACTCTGTGGAGAGAGCTGTTGGGAGTTGTGGCCGTGTGGAAAGTGCATTTGGCCCTGTGGAGGTGAGCTATGGCCCTGTAAAGAGAGCTTCTTGTCCTGTGGAGAGAGCTGGAGGGTGTTTTGGCCCTGTGGAAAGGTCTGTGGCCCTATGGATAGGCCCTTTAGCCTTGTGGAAAGGGCTGTGGCCCTGTGGTGAGAGCTGGAAGGAGTTGTGGGCTGTGGAAAAGCCTGTGGTCCTGTGGAGACAGCTGAAGGGGTTGAGGCCCTGTGGAAAGGCCTGTGACCCTGTATAGGGGTCTGTGGCCCCGCAGAGGGGCATGTGGCGATGTAAAGAGAGCTGGAGGGAGTTGTGGCCTGAGGAAAAGGCCATGTGGAGCGGGCTGGAGAGGCCTGTGGAAGGCTCTGGAGTAAGATTTGAGCCTATGAAGTCCTTTGCAGTAAACAACATGCAACATGATTGCCTGTGGAGAGAGCTGGAGGGGCTTGTGGCACTGTGGAAAGGCCTGTGGCCCAGTAGGAGCCTGTGGTCCTGTGGAGAGAGCTGAAGGTGTTGTGGCCCTGTGGAAAGGCCTGTGATCCTGTATAGGGGTCTGTTGCCCTGTGGAGAGAGCTGGAGGGGCTCGTGCCCTATGGAAATGACTATGGCCATGTAGAAAGGCCTTTTGGCCTTGAAGAGGGGGCTTGTGCCCTGCAGACGGGCCCTGTGACTCTGTGGAGAGAGCTGTTGGGAGTTGTGGCCGTGTGGAAAGTGCATTTGGCCCTGTGGACGTGAGCTATGGCCCTGTAAAGAGAGCTTCTTGTCCTGTGGAGAGAGCTGGAGGGTGTTGTGGCCCTGTGGAAAGGTATGTGGCCCTATGGATAGGCCCTTTAGCCTTGTGGAAAGGGCTGTGGCCCTGTGGTGAGAGCTGGAAGGAGTTGTGGGCTGTGGAAAAGCCTGTGGTCCTGTGGAGACAGCTGAAGGGGTTGAGGCCCTGTGGAAAGGCCAGTGACCCTGTATAGGGGTCTGTGGCCCCGCAGAGGGGCATGTGGCGATGTAAAGAGAGCTGGAGGGAGTTGTGGCCTGAGGAAAAGGCCATGTGGAGCCGGCTGGAGGGGCCTGTGGAAGGCTCTGGAGTAAGATTTTGGCCTATGAAGTCCTTTGCAGTAAAAAACATGCAACATGATTGCCTGTGGAGAGAGCTAGAGGGGCTTGTGGCACTGTGGAAAGTCCTGTGGCTCAGTAGGAGCCTGTGGTCCTGTGGAGAGAGCTGAAGGTGTTGTGGTCACTCAATTGAGCCCTTTTAACTGATTAAAGGGGGGCGGAGGAGGCTGTGGCCCTGATGAAAGAGCTCAAAGGGGTTGTAGTCTTGTAGAAGGAGCCTGTGGTCCTGTGGAGAGAGCTGGAGGGGGTTATTGCCTTGGGGAAATGCCTATGGCCCTGCGAAAGGGACCTGTGGCCCTTTGAAAAAGGCCTTTGGCCTTGTGGAGGGGGCTGTTGCCTTGTAAAGGGAGCCTCTGTCCTTTTTGAGAGAGACAGAGGGGGTTGTGGCCTTATGGAAAGGCCTATGACACAGTGAAAGGGCCCTGTCGCCTTGTGGAGAGAGGTGAAGGCGGATGTGGCCCTGTGTATATGCCTGTAAACCTGTTGAAGGAGCCTGCGGCTCTGTGGAGAGAGCTTGAGGGGGGTTATGGCCCTATGGAAATGACTATGGCCCTGTGGAATGGACCTATGGCCCTTTGCAAAGGGCCTTTGGCCTTGTGGAGGGGGCCCTTGCCCTGTAGAAGGAGCCTGTGGCCCTCTTGAGAGAGCCAGAGGAGGTTGTGGCACTATTTAAAGGCCAGTGGCCCTGTAGAAAGGCCCCTTGGCCTTGATGAAGGGGCTTGTGCCCTGCAGACGGGCCCCATGACTCTGTGTAGAGAGCTGGAGGGGGTTGTGGCCATGTGGAAAGTGCATTTGGCCCTGTGGAGGGGAGCTATGGCCCTGTAAAGAGAGCCTGTTGTCCTGTGGAATTGGAGGGGATTGTGGCCCTGTGGAAAGGCTTGTGGCCCGGCAGAAGGAGCCAGTGGTCCTGTGGAGAGAGCTGAAGGGGTTGAGGCCCTGTGGAGAGGCCTGTGACCCTGTATAGGGGTCTGTTGCCCCGCAGAGGGGCATGTGGCGATGTAAAGAGAGCTGGATGGAGTTGTGGCCTGTGGAAAAGGCCATGTGGAGCGTGCTGGAGGGGCCTGTGGAAGGCTCTGGAGTAAGATGAAGGCCTATGAAGTCCTTTGCAGTAAACATCTAAATTTTCAAGCTTCGTGTCCGATTTGCAACAGGGTTGACTCCAATGTTGCCGAACTGCAACAAAAATTGACTCTTGTTGCAAAAGTGCAACATGATTGCCTGTGGAGAGAGCTGGATGGTGCTTGTGGCACTGTGGAAAGACCTGTGGCCCGGTAGTAGCCTGTGGTCCTGTGGAGAGAGCTGAAGGTGTTGTCGCCCTGTGGAAAGGCCTGTGACCCTGTATAGGGGTCCGTTGCCCTGTGGAGAGAGCTGGAGGGGCTTGTGCCCTATGGAAATGACTATGGCCATGTAGAAAGGCCCTTTGGCCTTGAAGAGGGGGCTTGTGTCCTGCAGACGGGCCCTGTGTCTCTGTGGAGAGAGCTAAAGGGGGCTGTGGCCGTGCAGAAAGTGCATTTGGCCCTGTGGAGGGGAGTTATGGCTCTGTAAAGAGAGCTTGTTGTCCTGTGGAGAAGAGTTGGAGGGGATTGTGGCCCTGTGGAAATGCTTGTGGCCCGGCAGAAGGAGCCAGTGGTCCTGTGGAGAGAGCTGAAGGGGTTGAGGCCCTGTGGAAAGGCCTGTGACCCTGTATAGGGGTCTGTGGTCTCGCAGAGGGTGCATGTGGCGATGTAAAGAGAACTGGAGGGAGTTGTGGCCTGAGGAAAATGCCATGTGGAGTGGGCTGGAAAGGCGTGTGGAAGGCTCTGGAGTAAGATTTGGGCCTATGAAGTCCTTTGCAGTAAACAACATGCAACATGATTGCCTGTGGAGAGAGCTGGAGGGGCTTGTGGCACCGTGGAAAGGCCTGTGGCCCAGTAGGAGCCTGTGGTCCTGTGGAGAGAGCTGAAAGTGTTGTGGCCCTGTGGAAAGGCCTGTGACCCTGTATAGGGGTCCGTTGCCCTGTGGAGAGAGCTGGAGGGGCTTGTGCCCTATGGAAATGACTATGGCCATGTAGAAAGGCCTTTTAGCCTTGAAGAGGGGGCTTGTGCCCTGCAGACGGGCCTTGTGTCTCTGTGGAGAGAGCTAAAGGGGGCTGTGGCCATGCAGAAAGTGCATTTGGCCCTGTGGAGGGGAGCTATGGCCCGGTAAAGAGAGCTTGTTGTCGTGTGGAGAAGAGTTGGAGGGGATTGTGGCCCTGGGGAAAGGCCTGTGACCCTGTATAGGGTTCCGTTGCCCTGTGGAGAGAGCTGGAGGGGCTCGTGCCCTATGGAAATGACTATGGCCATGTAGAAAGGCCTTTTGGCCTTGAAGAGGGGGCTTGTGCCCTGCAGACGGGCCTTGTGACTCTGTGGAGAGAGCTGTTGGGAGTTGTGGCCGTGTGGAAAGTGCATTTGGCCCTGTGGAGGTGAGCTATGGCCCTGTAAAGAGAGCTTCTTGTCCTGTGGAGAGAGCTGGAGGGTGTTGTGGCCCTATGGATAGGCCCTTTAGCCTTGTGGAAGGTGCTGTGGCCCTCTGGTGAGAGCTGGAAGGAGTTGTGGGCTGTGGAAAAGTCTGTGGTCCTGTGGAGACAGCTGAAGGGGTTGAGGCCCTGTGGAAAGGCCTGTGACCCTGTATAGGGGTCTGTGGCCCCGCAGAGGGGCATGTAGCGATGTAAAGAGAGCTGGAGGGAGTTGTGGCCTGAGGAAAAGGCCATGTGGAGCGGGCTGGAAAGGCCTGTGGAAGGCTCTGGAGTAAGATTTGGGCCTATGAAGTCCTTTGCAGTAAACAATATGCAACATGATTGCCTGTGGAGAGAGCTGGAGGGGCTTGTGGCACTGTAGAAAGGCCTGTGGCCCAGTAGGAGCCTGTGGTCCTGTGGAGAGAGATGAAGGTGTTGTGGCCCTGTGGAAAGGCCTGTGACCCTGTATAGGGGTCCGTTGCCCTGTGGAGAGAGCTGGAGGGGCTCGTGCCCTATGGAAATGACTATGGCCATGTAGAAAGGCCTTTTGGCCTTGAAGAGGGGGCTTGTGCCCTGCAGACGGGCCTTGTGTCTCTGTGGAGAGAGCTAAAGGGGGCTGTGTCCATGCAGAAAGTGCATGTGGAGGGGAGCTATGGCCCGGTAAAGAGAGCTTGTTGTCCTGCGGAGAAGAGTTGGAGGGGATTGTGGCCCTGTGGAAAGGCTTGTAGCCCGGCAGAAGGAGGCAGCGGTCCTGTGGAGAGAGCTGAAGGGGTTGAGGCCCTGTGGAAAGGCCAGTGACCCTGTATAGGGGTCTGTGGCCCCGCAGAGGGGCATGTGGCGATGTAAAGAGAGCTGGAGGGAGTTGTGGCCTGAGGAAAAGGCCATGTGGAGCCGGCTGGAGGGGCCTGTGGAAGGCTCTGGAGTAAGATTTGGGCCTATGAAGTCCTTTGCAGTAAAAAACATGCAACATGATTGCCTGTGGAGAGAGCTGAAGGTT
The DNA here is from genome assembly GCF_046119375.1 of Phyllobates terribilis. Lineage (NCBI taxonomy): Eukaryota > Metazoa > Chordata > Amphibia > Anura > Dendrobatidae > Phyllobates > Phyllobates terribilis. The sequence continues at coordinate 885,174 of NW_027363244.1, read as the reverse complement.
TTGTGGCCCTGTGGAAAGGCCTGTGACCCTGTACAGGGGTCCGTTGCCCTGTGGAGAGAGCTGGAGGTGCTTGTGCCCTATGGGAATGACTATGGCCATGTAGAAAGGCCTTTTGGCTTTGAAGAGGGGGCTTGTGCCCTGCAGACGGGCCCTGTGACACTGTGGAGAGGGCTGTTGGGAGTTGTGGCCGTGTGGAAAGTGCATTTGGCCCTGTGGAGGTGAGCTATGGCCCTGTAAAGAGAGCTTCTTGTCCTGTGGAGAGAGCTGGAGGGTGTGGTGGCCCTGTGGAAAGGTCTGTGGCCCTATGAATAGGCCCTTTAGCCTTGTGGAAGGGGCTGTGGCCCTGTGGTGAGAGGTGGAAGGAGTTGTGGGCTGTGGAAAAGCCTGTGGTCCTGTGGAGACAGCTGAAGGGGTTGAGGCCCTGTGGAAAGGCCTGTGACCCTGTATAGGGGTCTGTGGCCCCGCAGAGGGGCATGTGGCGATGTAAAGAGAGCTGGAGGGAGTTGTGGCCTGAGGAAAAGGCCATGTGGAGCGGGCTGGAGAGGCCTGTGGAAGGCTCTGGAGTAAGATTTGGGCCTATGAAGTCCTTTGCAGTAAACAACATGCAACATGATTGCCTGTGGAGAGAACTGGAAGGGCTTGTGGCACTGTGGAAAGGCCTGTGGCCCAGTAGGAGCCTGTGGTCCTGTGGAGAGAGCTGAAGGTGTTGTGGCCCTGTGGAAAGGCCTGTGACCCTGTATAGAGGTCCGTTGCCCTGTGGAGAGAGCTGGAGGGGCTTGTGCCCTATGGAAATGACTATGGCCCTGTAGAAAGGCCTTTTGGCCTTGAAGAGGGGGCTTGTGCCCTGCAGACGGGCCTTGTGTCTCTGTGGAGAGAGCTAAAGGGGGCTGTGGCCATGCAGAAAGTGCATTTGGCCCTGTGGAGGGGAGCTATGGCCCGGTAAAGAGAGCTTGTTGTCCTGTGGAGAAGAGTTGGAGGGGATTGTGGCCCTGTGGAAAGACCTGTGACCCTGTATAGGGGTCCGTTGCCCTGTGGAGAGAGCTGGAGGGGCTCGTGCCCTATGGAAATGACTATGGCCATGTAGAAAGGCCTTTTGGCCTTGAAGAGGGGGCTTGTGCTCTGCAGACGGGCCTTGTGTCTCTGTGGAGAGAGCTAAATGGGGCTGTGTCCATGCAGAAAGTGCATTTGGCCCTGTGGAGGGGAGCTATGGCCCTGTAATGAGAGCTTGTTGTCCTGTGGAGAAGAGTTGGAGGGGATTGTGGCCCTGTGGAAATGCTTGTGGCCCGGCAGAAGGAGCCTATGGTACTGTGGAGAGAGTTGAAGGGGTTGTTTGCCCGCAGAGGGGCATGTAGTGATGTAAAGAGAGCTGGAGGGAGTTTTGCTCTGCTAAAAAAGGCCATGTGGAGTGGGCTGGAGGGGCCTGTGGAAGGCTCTGGAGTAAGATTGGGGCCTATGAAGTCTTTTGCAGTAAACAACATGCAACATGATTGCCTGTGGAAAGAGCTGGAGGGGCTTGTGGCACTGTGTAAAGGCCTGTGGCCCGGTAGGAGCCTGTGGTCCTGTGGAGAGAGCTGAAGGGGCTTGTGGCCCTGTGGAAAGGCCTGTGACCCTGTATAGTGGTCTGTTGCCCTGTGGAGAGAGCTGGAGGGGCTTGTGGCCCTGAGGAAAGGGCCTATGGCCCTGTGGAGAGAGCTGAAAGTGGGTGCGGCCCTGTGGAAAGGCCTGTGACCCTGAAGAGGGATCTGTGGCCCTTCAAATGGGCCTGTTGCCCTGTGGAGAGAGCTGGAGTGGGTTATGGCCCTGTGGAAATGCCTATGGCACTGCGGAAAGGGACCTCTGGCCCTTTGCAAAGGGTCATTGGCCTTGTGGAGTGGGCTATTGCCCTGTTGACGGGCCTGTGGCCCTGTGTGATTGTTGATAGCCTGACAAATCATCCAATAAAAACTTGCATATTTTTCAAGGATCCTGTAGCTTAAAGATGTTTCCTGACAATTCACTTTAATGTTCAGGAAGCATCCTACAGGAACAAGATTCTTAAAAAATACACAAGTGTTAAACACTGTGTAGCTTTGTGGTTACTTACCAATTAATCTTCTCTGCTGCAACTTGAGTAGTGCTTCTTACCTTTGACCTACAGGAAGAGGTGTGCATGAGAGAGAGTCATTGAGAGGCACATAGAGGCAAAGAGGGGAGCAAAGGGGCAAAGGTAGGCACATAGAGGGATGCAAAAGGTAAATAGAAGCACAGGGAGGGACAGAGAGGCACAGAGACCGATAGAGAGCCACAGATGGGCAAAGACAGAGATTGAGAGGCTCGTGAAGGCACAGAGACAAAAAAAGGCACTTTGGATGGAAAGAAAGCACCAGAGAGAGAGCATGCGAGAGAGTGGTGCAATGGGGAGAGATCAAAAGTGAGCGCCAGTGATGCACTGGAGACTGAGAGAGCACAAAAGAGAGCACTGCACTATAAAGACAGAGGAGTGCCAGAGAGCGGTGCAGTAGGGAGAAAGAGAACACATCAGAGAGTGGTGCACTGGAAAGAGAGTGAAAGAGCACCAGAGAGCATTGCACTGGAGAGAGAGAAAGAGAGAGAGACAGAAAGCAGTGTGCCAGTGTAAAAGGGCACCAGAGAGTGATGCACTGACTGGACAAATGGTCATTTTTATAGGCAGTTCTACATGTCGGGTTGCTGGACAGCTGGGGGTCATGCTTACCGTTGTTAGGGATGGTAATATATTCTGCTTCCCTAGGCCTGATTTCCAGGGACTGCACTGCTCTGACTGGCAGGAGCACTTTTATGGCTACCTGACCTTTAAATTATTATGGATTCTAGTAATACTGACAAAGCATTAGACTAAACGGCTCAGAAACCTGACGGTAGTAAATGATTGTGCCATTTGAACAGTTGTCAGAATTGTTTCATCATAGCCATAGGACTTCCACTTTATATTTATCTTTAAAATAGTTATTAAAAGGACTCTGTCACCAGGTTTTTGACATCCCATCGGACAGCAGCATAATGTAGAGATAGAAATCCTGATCCAGCAATGTTTCACTTACTGAGCTCCTTGCTGTCATTTTGATAAAATTACTGTTTTCTCTGTTGCAGATTTGGCAGCTCCCAAGTATGACTGGACTACTGGAGTAGTGCTCTAATGATAATCTCCAGATGATTTAACAGTGTTTTAATGCAAACTACACTGAGCAGCCTAGTAAGTGATATATCACTGGAATAAAGATGTCTGTGTCCACATTATGGTGCGCTCAGATGAGATGGCTAAAACCTGGTGACAGAATCCCTTTAACACTAATACAAACAGTACAAATGTTTATAATAAAGAAAATCTTCTCCCATTGCTTCGAGGGCCCCGTTCACCTGGAATTGTAGAACAACCTAGAATAGAAAAGAAACAAATAAAACATGAATTCAGAAACTTTAACAAGACCGGAACTTTAGTCTCCGAAACGCCTCATTCTTTCTTGGGAGCTGATCACTGCCGTCTTCTTAATCTCTTTAAAGGAAAGAAGGGGAATACATATGTTAAAACCGAAATGTTTATTGTTCAAGGACAATGTGAATGAGTATATTGACCAATTACCCTGGGTGTTTCCTTTTCCTCAACTGCATCCCTGTCTTCATGGACCTTGTTGTGACCCTAGGTTCGATTGGTGCTCTCCGCCTGATATAAATAATAACATTACATTTTCTGGGCACTTAGAGTGGTATAAGGATATCTTCTATCAATCCTAAAAGTTTAGGCATCGAGGTTTGTTCTGCGATGGAGATATCATCAATAAACGCCTGTAATATACCCTTCCGCATACTGTCTACAAGTGGCCGCTACTGAGAGCACTTTGCCTGGGTATAGGTGCTGAGGATGCTCAGAAGAACAAGTCATTGTCCATAACATCACAAGCTATGTACAGTTTGCCAACTCCTACTAGCTTGCTTGATTTAATAATATACCCACCTTTGAGTCTTAGTATTTAAATTTGACACACCGAGGTCCTCTGTTTCACCCTGGGCACTGTAGTCTTCAGCTTGCTGGACCATTTGCTCCTCTTCTCCATTGCTCTCTTCTGCTTCTCTTTAGGGGAGATAGAAAACAGAATATTACATTTTATCAACAATTTGGTGAAATAGATCATAACTGCTTTGCAATAAATTACCTTGAGCTGCTGGGTTGAGGTTGATTTTCCGATGATTTCCCTGCTGCCAAGACCAGTGTGTATGCTTGGCAGAGGTCTCCTAACGTTTTTTCTCTGTAATTCCTCTCTGCTGTCATGTTGGAATGACTGAGATATTTGGAGAAAAGATACCTCTGTGTCTCTGTTAAATGTGACACGGTCCATGTTTCACAAGTTTTTCTTGCCACCTGACTAGAGATGGATTTAAGTTTGTACCTAGATAGCAATAGAGTAGATCATAAATACATGGCACAACATCTAATATGTAGGATTTTTAACTTTTAAGACTTACTTCTTCTGGTAGCGATGAAGGTCGGTGGATACATTATATATCTGTCTTCCTGTAGTCGATAAGAAGAATTTATCTGGACTGTCTTTTTTGGCCAGCACCCGTCTCACTTTTTTAAAGTAGATGTTAAACCACTGTAAATAAACAAAACAAAAAACAGTAAACCACTTAATAAAAATTGAGTTGGGCCCTTCAATATTAAGATAAGAAAATTTGAAATAGACTAAATTAATTACTGGAGTCAATGACCGCACCAACGTGAGGGAGGGATGTGCCTAACCAGGAGAGCGAAACCTACAGACTAAAAGGGCAGTATCTCTCCTCCGCCTCAGTTGGATTTCAGAGCATGATAGGAACCACACAATCTAAATATATAGAAAAGTCACCTCACACCAAACATATGTCAGACTATAAACTGCCCACCATTCATTTAAAGTGCAGAACATCTGTGATAAGGGAGAGCATATCTGTTCCTACTGATAATGCATTCTGGATGCTGCTGCAACAAGCATTATTGTTAAGAAAATGCACTATTCTGGACACCGATACTATGGTTTAGCATCCTGGATACTGCAGGGAAATAAGGGAAAGACTCCCAACACACCTGCATGAGGATGTAGCACCAAGTTGTCCTGTAAAATCTGGTTAAAGGGAGGATCTACTAAAAGGGACAGAATGCCACTAATCCTACGGGTTGAAGTCATGACAACTAACAGATCCCTCTCTAATGTGGGTGCCATCGTAGTGACAGGAACATCTTACCTTTTCTTCTTCTTCAGTAAGCACAAAACAGGCTACTTGGTGGGCAGCAGTCTTATGGGATTTAACTCCGACAATTATTAGCTGTTCATTTTGATAGATGTGACGCATCCTCTCTGTCCACTCAGAAACCTGTGAGTCAAGACATGGGAAAGTTAGATAGACATGTGGCTTTAAATCAGGATAATGAGTAGGTTGTTACTTACCGTCATGTTTCTGACAACTCCTGGTCTTTGTAAGTGTTTTAGTATGATTAAGGCCTCAAGGTAATAGAGAATCTCCAACTGATGCACTTCATTTCGGGATCCTCCTTGGACATCCTCGATGGCTTGCAGGAAAGCTGGCTTTGCAACGGTCAGGATCTCCTGGCATTGCTGAGGTGTTTTGTCCAATTTATGCAACTCCAGGTACCTAAGAGAAAGATTAATAAATGTGACTGATAGGTGAGGCCTATTTTTAAGTCATGTATGAAAAATCCTGGCGGGAGAGAGAAAAGAGAAAAAATAATAATTGTGCATACATCTGAAAGGATAAAAATTAGCTGACATACCTTTTGCTGACAACTTCTTTTGCAACTCCCTTGGAAAATTTCTTCTGAATATCCGCAGTCACATACTGGAAATACTTCATTGCCTTGAAGAGTTTTTCATTTTTATCGCGTAAATTGGTTGCAAATAGTTGATAATGTACAAATTTCCGGACATTCTTAATGTAGTTGGTGACAGTTTGGTTGCACAGACCGAGATCTTGAAGGTTTTTGAAAAATAAATGGGCGTTTTCAATCTTTGTCGCAAAGTTGAGGCTCACACGGTGTTTGTTCATAAAGTATAAAAACCTTGACACATTTTCAACAATTTGTTTGTATCTTTCCAGCTTGCAATGGTTCTGCAAATAAGAGGAAAAACCTTTTAATATTGGATGAGACAGAGAATGGTGATCATAATAACCTGCATCTTTCATTTTGATCCTCTTGTCAACAGTCCATTTCTGGCTTGTCATCCTACAAATTTGGAAGAAAGAACAACAGGTCAGAGTAGAAACAAATTAGAACTTTGAGAAAAATACTGTGTAAGCATATACAGCATATATATAGTGACGTCCTGCCAATGGCAGTAGACTATGCAGCCGCTATGGGGCCTGTGAGTCCAGGGTTCCCTGTAACGACGCATTCATGGGGCCCTCACCCAGTGGAAGAATCTGGGGAAATGTCGGGGACCTTGACAGCTGGGGGTTCCACTCACCGTTGTCAGGGGTGGTAAACATTTCTGTGTCCCCAGGCCCGATTTCTGTGGACCCCAGTGCTCTGACTGGCAGCAGCACTTTGCTGGCTGCCTGCCCTTTATACGCAGCATCCACTGCTGAACACTGCGTGTTCTGAAGTTCATCTGTGGGTAAAGCTAGTACATCATCCTCTACTGGCCCACAGATGAAAATCGTAATGGCAGTGCATTTTAGTATGCCCCGCCAAAGCTGTGTGCCCCACAGAGCTGTCTGTGTGTAGGGCACTTTTTTGGCATCCTGTTTTATGGCTGCAATGGAAGGGTAATCTATTGCCTAAAATAGGAGAAAAAATTACTTTGTAAGGGCTGTAAAGTTGTGGGATATGCTATTAATTGTCCCAGTTAAACATTATTTGTATTGTTTTTTTGCTCAATATATATATATATAAATATATCTATATATATATATATATATATATAGATATATATATATAGATATATATATATATATAGATATATATAGATATGTATATATATATAAAAGCATGATGAGTGAGAATGTTACACACACTAACTGACCTCGGCCTGTCTTCATCTGTTTGGCTGGTATTTTCCTCTCTTTCTCTGGTCTCTGGTTGTTGATCGGCTTCACTGTCGGATGTTTCAGAGGATGTATAGTCTTCTGCAGCTGAAAGATGCACCAATTCAGGATTTGATATGGCTCGGCGTGCCGATGTGCCAGTTGATGTAGAAGGCTTCTCATCTTCAACAGTCCTGTAAATTATAAAAATCCTTAGTAATAACGTGAAGTACAATCTTGAGTAGGCCAGCAGTGTTGACAATTTTTTAAAGTGGCCTAAAAGCCAGGATGTGCTGAGGCCAAGGCAATGTTTGAGCAAGGGATTAAAGTAAATTCCTTGTATAAATTTACACTGACCTGTAGACATCATAATCCTCTGGGACAGGCGGCTCTTCCTCTGTGACGGACGGCTCTTCCACTGTGACGGGCGGCTCTTCCTCTGTGACGGACGGCTCTTCCTCTGTGACGGACGGCTCTTCCTCTGGGACGGGCGGCTCTTCCTCTGGGACGGGTGGCTCTTCCTCTGGGACGGGTGGCTCTTCCTCTGGGACGGGCAGCTCTTCCTCTGGGACGGGCGGCTCTTCCACTGTGACGGGCGGCTCTTCCTCTGGGACGGACGGCTCTTCCACTGTGACGGACGGCTCTTCCTCTGTGACGGACGGCTCTTCCTCTGGGACGGGCGGCTCTTCCTCTGGGACGGGCGGCTCTTCCACTGTGACGGGCGGCTCTTCCTCTGTGACGGACGGCTCTTCCTCTGTGACGGACAGCTCTTCCTCTGGGACGGGCGGCTCTTCCTCTGGGACGGGCGGCTCTTCCTCTGGGACGGGCGACTCCTCCTCGATGACTGTAGACATTTCCTCCTCAACAGGCAGCACTTCCTCCTCATTAGGCAGCTCTTGCTCACTGGCTGTCAGCTCCTCCTGCACAGGTGATGCCCCCTCATCTTCAACAATCCTGTAAATATAAAATACACGTGATTATTTGGCATAGTTCAGAACATATATGCAAATCTATAAAGCTTACACAAGTATGAACATCAGTATTCAAAGAATAAGATGCTAGTGGGGCATACCTGGCCATAGTTGGTTTCTCGGGTACTATAAACCTTCTGTCCTCCAGGAAGGAGATAAGATCGTCCTTTGTAGTGATCTCTGGAATCTTGTCATAAGGGATATATGTTCCTTTTGTTGCAATTGCTATCAGTGAGTTTCTAGATTCTTTCACTAGCGCATCCTTCTCCTCTTGTGTACAGCATCTAAGGCATTGTCGTGTAAGGTGCTGTGGCAGTTGAGTAAATGCTTTGTAACATAGTGGACATGTCTTCAGCATCCTGAAGCCGCTGTAAAAAAGAAAAATGGAAGATCAGGAACAATATCAGTGAGAATCTAGCTTTTCCACCCACTAATATCAACCAGCATTTTTTATGTTTCAGCAGGATAACTGGATTTCAAAAATCTGATTTTTTTTTACAACAAATACACAGCTCATGAGAAAAGGCACGTCTCATCATTGCCATAGATTTTTTTAAAAAGATGAGGGCTGGCTCTAGAGTGTATTTTGACCACCAATAGCCAGCCCTCATTTTTGGTCACAAAAACGGACAAACGTACACAATTTTTTAAGGAGCAATTGTTTAGCACAAGTTAATGCACTTTTATAGCATACTACACAAATTGTGGCAATATTGTGCACATAACACATGCGGTTTTTTATCATATGCATGTTCCTAGATCTTGCGCAAATCTGAGGTTTTGCAAGAATTATTTAGATTGACAAAGATACCGTGCAAAAAATTAATGTGGTATTGACTATGCAAATGCTTATACAGTTTTGCACATGACCGGCACTCATTTATCAGTCAAAAAGGAGAAAAAACGAGTGAGCGAGCAAGTACATATACAGTTTAAAGCCTTTTCACACTGCAAACTTTGAAAGATACAGAAAGACCGCGCCAAAAACATAAACCCTTTCTGTGACTGAGCCTGAACAATTGCAAGCCTTAACATGATGTTATAATACACTTTCACACCGCAATCCTTCCCCCTCCCCCCACCACAGTAATACAACCAAGCTAAAAAGTTTGCAGAGGTCACAGAGAGGACATCAGATTAGGCACCTGATTCCAGTACAAACTATATGAGTACAAGCATACTTATACACCTGATTCCAGTACAAGCTATATGAGTACAAGTATACTTATACACCTGATTCCAGTACAAGCTATATGAGTACAAGTATACTTATACACCTGATTCCAGTACAAGCTATATGAGTACAAGTATACTTATACACCTGATTCCAGTACAAGCTCAGATGATGCTGCAGTATAGTTAGGCACCTGATCCCAATACATGCTGTATGTTAACCTCTTCTGCAAATACTCCCATGGTCTCAGTGTACCCCAGAATGCATGCTGCAATGGTGTCCAGAAAGAGTATTTCTAGAAGCAACACATACCTCTGCAGATTCATATTTCCCTCCCACTCACTATCCCACCAGGTGTACTTACCTTCTTTTGGGCGGCATGGTTGTAATTGGCTAAGGTCACAGCTTCTCTTGTGCACTAATCACCCTTGTTGCTCCTGAGCACTGGATCAAATTAAACTTCCCTCCGAAACTCCTTTTCCTTTTCCTAAAATGATGGTTTATTTGAATGTAAATCATGAATCTGCTCCGATTGGTTAATGCAACTTAGTAGGCGTAGCTTTTTCTTGATGAGAGCTGGCTACAGGTACTTCCAGGACGACCCGTAGCCAGCCCTCACCCTTGGAATAGCTCAATGAGGATGAGAGCTGGCTACAGGTGCCTCCAGGGCGACCCCTAGCCAGCCCTCACCCTTGGAGCAGCTCAATGAGGATGAGAGCTGGCTACAGGTGCCTCCAGGGCGACCCGTAGCCAGCCCTCACCCTTGGAATAGCTCAATGAGGATGAGAGCTGGCTACAGGTGCCTCCAGGGCGACCCCTAGCCAGCCCTCACCCTTGGGATAGCTCAATGAGGATGAGAGCTGGCTACAGGTTTGATGATACCAAAAGCACTTAAAATTCAATCTGCAACAAAAAAAAGTCGCTCTGACGCCGCCGTTAAGGGCTGCGTCGGTTATCACGCTCATCTGATAAATTACGGAAAAAAAAAGGAAACTTTATAGCTTTTTTGGCGCGCTTATTTCACTGCCTTTTCCTACGCGCCGCCGTTCAGCGCAGCTTCCGTTATCACGCTCATCTAATGAATTATGGAAAAAAACGTAAACTTTATAGTTTTTTTGGCGCGCTTATTTCACCGCCCGTTCCTACGCGCCACGGTTCAGCGCACCTTCCGTTATCACGCTCATCTGATGAATTACGGAAAAAAAACGTAAACTTTATAGTTTTTTTGGCGCGCTTATTTCACCGCCCGTTCCTACGCGCCGCCATTCAGTGCAGCATCCGTTATCACGCTCATCTGATGAATTACGGAAAAAAAACGTAAACTTTATAGTTTTTTTGGCGCGCTTATTTCACCGCCCGTTCCTACGCGCCGTCGTTCAACGCAGCTTCCGTTATCACGCTCATCTAATGAATTATGGAAAAAAAACGTACACTTTATAGCTTTTTTGGCGCGCTTATTTCACCGCCCGTTCCTACGCGCCGCCGTTCAGCTCAGCTTCCGTTATCACGCTCATCTGATGAATTACGGAAAAAAAACGTAAATTTTATAGTTTTTTTGGCGCGCTTATTTCACCGCCCGTTCCTACGCGCCGCCGTTCAGCGCAGCGTCCGTTATCACCCTCATCTGATGAATTACGGAAAAAAAAACGTAAACTTTATAGCTTTTTTGGCGCGCTTATTTCACCGCCCGTTCCTATGCTCCGCCGTTCAGCGCAGCGTCCGTTATCACGCTCAATGAGGATGAGAGTTGGCTACAGGTGCCTCCAGGGCGACACGTAGCCAGCCCTCACCCTTGGAATAGCTCAATGAGGATGAGAGCTGGCTACAGGTGCCTCCAGGGCGACCCCTAGCCAGCCCTCACCCTTGGAATAGCTCAATGAGGATGAGAGCTGGCTACAGGTGCCTCCAGGGCGACCCCTAGCCAGCCCTCACCCTTGGAGCAGCTCAATGAGGATGAGAGCTGGCTACAGGTGCCTCCAGGGCGACCCCTAGCCAGCCCTCACCCTTGGAGCAGCTCAATGAGGATGAGAGCTGGCTACAGGTGCCTCCAGGGCGACCCCTAGCCAGCCCTCACCCTTGGAGCAGCTCAATGAGGATGAGAGCTGGCTACAGGTGCCTCCAGGGCGACCCCTAGCCAGCCCTCACCCTTGGAGCAGCTCAATGAGGATGAGAGCTGGCTACAGGTGCCTCCAGGGCGACCCCTAGCCAGCCCTCACCCTTGGAGCAGCTCAATGAGGATGAGAGCTGGCTACAGGTGCCTCCAGGGCGACCCCTAGCCAGCCCTCACCCTTGGAGCAGCTCAATGAGGATGAGAGCTGGCTACAGGTGCCTCCAGGGCGACCCCTAGCCAGCCCTCACCCTTGGAGCAGCTCAATGAGGATGAGAGCTGGCTACAGGTGCCTCCAGGGCGACCCCTAGCCAGCCCTCACCCTTGGAGCAGCTCAATGAGGATGAGAGCTGGCTACAGGTGCCTCCAGGGCGACCCTTAGCCAGCCCTCACCCTTGGAATAGCTCAATGAGGATGAGAGCTGGCTACAGGTGCCTCCAGGGCGACCCTTAGCCAGCCCTCACCCTTGGAATAGCCAAGGGAATAGCTCAATGAGGATGAGAGCTGGCTACAGGTTTGATGATAGCAAAAGCACTTAAAATTCAATCTACAACAAAAAAAAGTCGCTCTGACGCCGCCGTTAAGGGCTGCGTCCGTTATCACGCTGATCTGATAAATTACAGAAAAAAAACGTAAACTTTATCGTTTTTTTGGCGCACTTATTTCATCGCCCGTTCCTACGTGTCGCCGTTCAGCACAGCATCCGTTATCACGCTCATCTGATGAATTACGGAAAAAAAAAGTAAACTTTATAGTTTTTTTGGCGCGCTTATTTCACCGCCCGTTCCTACGCGCCGCTATTCAGCGCAGCGTCCGTTATCATGCTCATCTGATGAATTACGGAAAAAAAACGTAAACTTTATAGTTTTTTTGGCGCGCTTATTTCACCGCCCGTTCCTACGCGCCGCCGTTCAGCGCAGCGTCCGTTATCACCCTCATCTGATGAATTACGGAAAAAAAACGTAAACTTTATAGTTTTTTTTGGCGCGCTTATTTCACCGCCCGTTCCTATGCGCCGCCGTTCAGCGCAGCGTCCGTTATCACGCTCAATGAGGATGAGAGCTGGCTACAAGTGCCTCCAGGGCGACACGTAGCCAGCCCTCACCCTTGGAATAGCTCAATGAGGATGAGAGCTGGCTACAGGTGCCTCCAGGGCGACCCCTAGCCAGCCCTCACCCTTGGAGCAGCTCAATAAGGATGAGAGCTGGCTACAGGTGCCTCCAGGGCGACCCCTAGCCAGCCCTCACCCTTGGAGCAGCTCAATGAGGATGAGAGCTGGCTACAGGTGCCTCCAGGGCGACCCCTAGCCAGCCCTCACCCTTGGAGCAGCTCAATGAGGATGAGAGCTGGCTACAGGTGCCTCCAGGGCGACCCCTAGCCAGCCCTCACACTTGGAGCAGCTCAATGAGGATGAGAGCTGGCTACAGGTGCCTCCAGGGCGACCCCTAGCCAGCCCTCACCCTTGGAGCAGCTCAATGAGGATGAGAGCTGGCTACAGGTGCCTCCAGGACGACCCCTAGCCAGCCCTCACCCTTGGAGCAGCTCAATGAGGATGAGAGCTGGCTACAGGTGCCTCCAGGGCGACCCCTAGCCAGCCCTCACCCTTGGAGCAGCTCAATGAGGATGAGAGCTGGCTACAGGTGCCTCCATGGCGACCCCTAGCCAGCCCTCACCCTTGGAGCAGCTCAATGAGGATGAGAGCTGGCTACAGGTGCCTCCAGGACGACCCCTAGCCAGCCCTCACCCTTGGAGCAGCTCAATGAGGATGAGAGCTGGCTACAGGTGCCTCCAGGGCGACCCCTAGCCAGCCCTCACCCTTGGAGCAGCTCAATGAGGTTGAGAGCTGGCTACAGGTGACTCCAGGGCGACCCCTAGCCAGCCCTCACCCTTGGAGCAGCTCAATGAGGATGAGAGCTGGCTACAGGTGCCTCCAGGGCGACCCCTAGCCAGCCCTCACGCTTGGAGCAGCTCAATGAGGATGAGAGCTGGCTACAGGTGCCTCCAGGGCGACCCCTAGCCAGCCCTCACCCTTGGAGCAGCTCAATGAGGATGAGAGCTGGCTACAGGTGCCTTCAGGGCGACCCCTAGCCAGCCCTCACCCTTGGAGCAGCTCAATGAGGATGAGAGCTGGCTACAGGTGCCTCCAGGGCGACCCCTAGCCAGCCCTCACCCTTGGAGCAGCTCAATGAGGATGAGAGCTGGCTACAGGTGCCTCCAGGGCGACCCCTAGCCAGCCCTCACCCTTGGAGCAGCTCAATGAGGATGAGAGCTGGCTACAGGTGCCTCCAGGGCGACCCCTAGCCAGCCCTCACCCTTGGAATAGCTCAATGAGGATGAGAGCTGGCTACAGGTTTGATGATACCAAAAGCACTTAAAATTCAATCTGCAACAAAAAAAAGTCGCTCTGACGCCGCCGTTAAGGGCTGCGTCCGTTATCACGCTCATCTGATAAATTACAGAAAAAAAAGTAAACTTTATCGTTTTTTTGGCGCACTTATTTCACCGCCCGTTCCTACGTGCCGCCGTTCAGCACAGCATCCGTTATCACGCTCATCTGATGAATTACGGAAAAAAAACGTAAACTTTATAGTTTTTTTGGCGCGCTTATTTCACCGCCCGTTCCTACGCGCCGCCAATCAGCGCAGCGTCCGTTATCACGCTCATCTGATGAATTACAGAAAAAAAACGTAAACTTTATAGTTTTTTTGGCGCGCTTATTTCACCGCCCGTTCCTACGCGCCGCCGTTCAACGCAGCTTCCGTTATCACGCTCATCTAATGAATTATGGAAAAAAAACGTACACTTTATAGCTTTTTTGGCGCGCTTATTTCACCGCCCGTTCCTACGCGCCGCCGTTCAGCGCAGCTTCCGTTATCACGCTCATCTGATGAATTACGGAAAAAAAACGTAAATTTTATAGTTTTTTTGGCGCGCTTATTTCACCGCCCGTTCCTACGCGCCGCCGTTCAGCGCAGCGTCCGTTATCACCCTCATCTGATGAATTACGAAAAAAAACGTAAACTTTATTGTTTTTTTGGCGCGCTTATTTCACCGCCCGTTCCTATGCGCCGCCGTTCAGCGCAGCGTCCGTTATCACGCTCAATGAGGATGAGAGTTGGCTACAGGTGCCTCCAGGGCGACACGTAGCCAGCCCTCACCCTTCGAATAGCTCAATGAGGATGAGAGCTGGCTACAGGTGTCTCCAGGGCGACCCCTAGCCAGCCCTCACCCTTGGAGCAGCTCAATGAGGATGAGAGCTGGCTACAGGTGTCTCCAGGGCGACCCCTAGCCAGCCCTCACCCTTGGAGCAGCTCAATGAGGATGAGAGCTGGCTACAGGTGCCTCCAGGGCGACCCCTAGCCAGCCCTCACCCTTGGAGCAGCTCAATGAGGATGAGAGCTGGCTACAGGTGCCTCCAGGGCGACCCCTAGCCAGCCCTCACCCTTGGAGCAGCTCAATGAGGATGAGAGCTGGCTACAGGTGCCTCCAGGGCGACCCCTAGCCAGCCCTCACCCTTGGAGCAGCTCAATGAGGATGAGAGCTGGCTACAGGTGCCTCCAGGGCGACCCCTAGCCAGCCCTCACCCTTGGAGCAGCTCAATGAGGATGAGAGCTGGCTACAGGTGCCTCCAGGGCGACCCCTAGCCAGCCCTCACCCTTGGAGCAGCTCAATGAGGATGAGAGCTGGCTACAGGTGCCTCCAGGGCGACCCCTAGCCAGCCCTCACCCTTGGAGCAGCTCAATGAGGATGAGAGCTGGCTACAGGTGCCTCCAGGGCGACCCCTAGCCAGCCCTCACCCTTGGAGCAGCTCAATGAGGATGAGAGCTGGCTACAGGTGTCTCCAGGGCGACCCCTAGCCAGCCCTCACCCTTGGAGCAGCTCAATGAGGATGAGAGCTGGCTACAGGTGCCTCCAGGGCGACCCCTAGCCAGCCCTCACCCTTGGAGCAGCTCAATGAGGATGAGAGCTGGCTACAGGTGCCTCCAGGAAGACCCGTAGCCAGCCCTCACCCTTGGAGCAGCTCAATGAGGATGAGAGCTGGCTACAGGTGCCTCCAGGGCGACCCCTAGCCAGCCCTCACCCTTGGAGCAGCTCAATGAGGATGAGAGCTGGCTACAGGTGCCTCCAGGGCGACCCCTAGCCAGCCCTCACCCTTGGAGCAGCTCAATGAGGATGAGAGCTGGCTACAGGTGCCTCCAGGGCGACCATTAGCCAGCCCTCACCCTTTGAATAGCTCAATGAGGATGAGAGCTGGCTACAGGTTTGATGATAGCAAAAGCACTTAAAATTCAATCTGCAACAAAAAAAAGTCGCTCTGACGCCGCCGTTAAGGGCTGCGTCCGTTATCACGGTGATCTGATAAATTACAGAAAAAAAACGTAAACTTTATCGTTTTTTTGGCGCACTTATTTCATCGCCCGTTCCTACGTGCCGCCATTCAGCACAGCATCCGTTATTACGCTCATCTGATGACTTACGGAAAAAAAACGTAAACTTTATAGTTTTTTTGGCGCGCTTATTTCACCGCCCGTTCCTACGCGCCGCCATTCAGCGCAGCGTCCGTTATCACGCTCATCTGATGAATTACGGAAAAAAAACGTAAATTTTATAGTTTTTTTGGCGCGCTTATTTCACCGCCCGTTCCTACGCGCCGCCGTTCAGCGCAGCGTCCGTTATCACCCTCATCTGATGAATTACGAAAAAAAACGTAAACTTTATAGTTTTTTTGGCGCGCTTATTTCACCGCCCGTTCCTATGCGCCGCCGTTCAGCGCAGCGTCCGTTATCACGCTCAATGAGGATGAGAGTTGGCTACAGGTGCCTCCAGGGCGACACGTAGCCAGCCCTCACCCTTCGAATAGCTCAATGAGGATGAGAGCTGGCTACAGGTGTCTCCAGGGCGACCCCTAGCCAGCCCTCACCCTTGGAGCAGCTCAATGAGGATGAGAGCTGGCTACAGGTGCCTCCAGGGCGACTCCTAGCCAGCCCTCACCCTTAGAGCAGCTCAATGAGGATGAGAGCTGGCTACAGGTGCCTCCAGGGCGACCCCTAGCCAGCCCTCACCCTTGGAGCAGCTCAATGAGGATGAGAGCTGGCTACAGGTGCCTCCAGGGTGACCCCTAGCCAGCCCTCACCCTTGGAGCACCTCAATGAGTATGAGAGCTGGCTACAGGTGCCTCCAGGGCGACCCCTAGCCAGCCCTCACCCTTGGAGCAGCTCAATGAGGATGAGAGCTGGCTACAGGTGCCTCCAGGGCGACCCCTAGCCAGCCCTCACCCTTGGAATAGCTCAATGAGGATGAGAGCTGGCTACAGGTTTGATGATACCAAAAGCACTTAAAATTCAATCTGCAACAAAAAAAAGTCGCTCTGACGCCGCCGTTAAGGGCTGCGTCCGTTATCACGCTCATCTGATAAATTACAGAAAAAAAACGTAAACTTTATCGTTTTTTTGGCGCACTTATTTCACCGCCCGTTCCTACGCGCCGCCATTCAGCGCAGCGTCCGTTATCACGCTCATCTGATGAATTACGGAAAAAAAACGTAAACTTTATAGTTTTTTTGGCTCGCTTATTTCACCGCCCGTTCCTACGCGCCGCCGTTCAACGCAGCTTCCGTTATCACGCTCATCTAATGAATTATGGAAAAAAAACGTACACTTTATAGCTTTTTTGGCGCGCTTATTTCACCGCCCGTTCCTACGCGCCGCCGTTCAGCGCAGCGTCCGTTATCACCCTCATCTGATGAATTACGAAAAAAAACGTAAACTTTATAGTTTTTTTGGCGCGCTTATTTCACCGCCCGTTCCTATGCGCCGCCGTTCAGCGCAGCGTCCGTTATCACGCTCGATGAGGATGAGAGTTGGCTACAGGTGCCTCCAGGGCGACACGTAGCCAGCCCTCACCCTTCGAATAGCTCAATGAGGATGAGAGCTGGCTACAGGTGTCTCCAGGGCGACCCCTAGCCAGCCCTCACCCTTGGAGCAGCTCAATGAGGATGAGAGCTGGCTACAGGTGCCTCCAGGGCGACCCCTAGCCAGCCCTCACCCTTGGAGCAGCTCAATGAGGATGAGAGCTGGCTACAGGTGCCTCCAGGGCGACCCCTAGCCAGCCCTCACCCTTGGAGCAGCTCAATGAGGATGAGAGCTGGCTACAGGTGCCTCCAGGGCGACCCCTAGCCAGCCCTCACCCTTGGAGCAGCTCAATGAGGATGAGAGCTGGCTACAGGTGCCTCCAGGGCGACCCCTAGCCAGCCCTCACCCTTGGAGCAGCTCAATGAGGATGAGAGCTGGCTACAGGTGCCTCCAGGGCGACCCCTAGCCAGCCCTCACCCTTGGAGCAGCTCAATGAGGATGAGAGCTGGCTACAGGTGCCTCCAGGGCGACCCCTAGCCAGCTCTCACCCTTGGAGCAGCTCAATGAGGATGAGAGCTGGCTACAGGTGCCTCCAGGGCGACCCCTAGCCAGCCCTCACCCTTGGAGCAGCTCAATGAGGATGAGAGCTGGCTACAGGTGCCTCCAGGGCGACCCCTAGCCAGCCCTCACCCTTGGAGCAGCTCAATGAGGATGAGAGCTGGCTACAGGTGCCTCCAGGGCGACCCCTAGCCAGCCCTCACCCTTGGAGCAGCTCAATGAGGATGAGAGCTGGCTACAGGTGCCTCCAGGGCGACCCCTAGCCAGCCCTCACCCTTGGAGCAGCTCAATGAGGATGAGAGCTGGCTACAGGTGCCTCCAGGGCGACCCGTAGCCAGCCCTCACCCTTGGAGCAGCTCAATGAGGATGAGAGCTGGCTACAGGTGCCTCCAGGGCGACCCCTAGCCAGCCCTCACCCTTGGAGCAGCTCAATGAGGATGAGAGCTGGCTACAGGTGCCTCCAGGGCGACCCCTAGCCAGCCCTCACCCTTGGAGCAGCTCAATGAGGATGAGAGCTGGCTACAGGTGCCTCCAGGGCGACCCCTAGCCAGCCCTCACCCTTGGAGCAGCTCAATGAGGATGAGAGCTGGCTACAGGTGCCTCCAGGGCGACCCTTAGCCAGCCCTCACCCTTGGAATAGCTCAATGAGGATGAGAGCTGGCTACAGGTTTGATGATAGCAAAAGCACTTAAAATTCAATCTGCAACAAAAAAAAATCGCTCTGACGCCGCCGTTAAGGGCTGCGTCCGTTATCACGGTGATCTGATAAATTACAGAAAAAAAACGTAAACTTTATCGTTTTTTTGGCGCACTTATTTCATCGCCCGTTCCTACGTGCCGCCGTTCAGCACAGCATCCGTTATCACGCTCATCTGATGATTTACGGAAAAAAAACGTAAACTTTATAGTTTTTTTGGCTCGCTTATTTCACCGCCCGTTCCTACGCGCCACCATTCAGCGCAGCGTCCGTTATCACGCTCATCTGATGAATTACGGAAAAAAAACGTAAATTTTATAGTTTTTTTGGCGCGCTTATTTCACCGCCCGTTCCTACGCGCCGCCGTTCAGCGCAGCGTCCGTTATCACCCTCATCTGATGAATTACGAAAAAAAACGTAAACTTTATAGTTTTTTTGGCGCGCTTATTTCACCGCCCGTTCCTATGCGCCGCCGTTCAGCGCAGCGTCCGTTATCACGCTCAATGAGGATGAGAGTTGGCTACAGGTGCCTCCAGGGCGACACGTAGCCAGCCCTCACCCTTCGAATAGCTCAATGAGGATGAGAGCTGGCTACAGGTGTCTCCAGGGCGACCCCTAGCCAGCCCTCACCCTTGGAGCAGCTCAATGAGGATGAGAGCTGGCTACAGGTGCCTCCAGGGCGACCCCTAGCCAGCCCTCACCCTTGGAGCAGCTCAATGAGGATGAGAGCTGGCTACAGGTGCCTCCAGGGCGACCCCTAGCCAGCCCTCACCCTTGGAGCAGCTCAATGAGGATGAGAGCTGGCTACAGGTGCCTCCAGGGCGACCCCTAGCCAGCCCTCACCCTTGGAGCAGCTCAATGAGGATGAGAGCTGGCTACAGGTGCCTCCAGGGCGACCCCTAGCCAGCCCTCACCCTTGGAGCAGCTCAATGAGGATGAGAGCTGGCTACAGGTGCCTCCAGGGCGACCCCTAGCCAGCCCTCACCCTTGGAGCAGCTCAATGAGGATGAGAGCTGGCTACAGGTGCCTCCAGGGCGACCCCTAGCCAGCCCTCACCCTTGGAGCAGCTCAATGAGGATGAGAGCTGGCTACAGGTGCCTCCAGGGCGACCCGTAGCCAGCCCTCACCTTTGGAGCAGCTCAATGAGGATGAGAGCTGGCTACAGGTGCCTCCAGGGCGACCCCTAGCCAGCCCTCACCCTTGGAGCAGCTCAATGAGGATGAGAGCTGGCTACAGGTGCCTCCAGGGCGACCCCTAGCCAGCCCTCACCCTTGGAGCAGCTCAATGAGGATGAGAGCTGGCTACAGGTGCCTCCAGGGCGACCCCTAGCCAGCCCTCACCCTTGGAGCAGCTCAATGAGGATGAGAGCTGGCTACAGGTGCCTCCAGGGCGACCCCTAGCCAGCCCTCACCCTTGGAGCAGCTCAATGAGGATGAGAGCTGGCTACAGGTGCCTCCAGGGCGACCCGTAGCCAGCCCTCACCCTTGGAGCAGCTCAATGAGGATGAGAGCTGGCTACAGGTGCCTCCAGGGCGACCCCTAGCCAGCCCTCACCCTTGGAGCAGCTCAATGAGGATGAGAGCTGGCTACAGGTGCCTCCAGGGCGACCCCTAGCCAGCCCTCACCCTTGGAGCAGCTCAATGAGGATGAGAGCTGGCTACAGATGCCTCCAGGGCGACCCTTAGCCAGCCCTCACCCTTGGAATAGCTCAATGAGGATGAGAGCTGGCTACAGGTTTGATGATAGCAAAAGCACTTAAAATTCAATCTGCAACAAAATAAAGTCGCTCTGACGCCGCCGTTAAGGGCTGCGTCCGTTATCACGCTGATCTGATAAATTACAGAAAAAAAACGTAAACTTTATCGTTTTTTTGGCGCACTTATTTCATCGCCCGTTCCTACGTGCCGCCGTTCAGCACAGCATCCGTTATCACGCTCATCTGATGAATTACGGAAAAAAAACGTAAACTTTATATTTTTTTTGGCGCACTTATTTCATCGCCCGTTCCTACGTGCCGCCGTTCAGCACAGCATCCGTTATCACGCTCATCTGATGAATTACGGAAAAAAACTTAAACTTTATAGATTTTTTGGCGCGCTTATTTCACCGCCCGTTCCTACGCGCTGCCATTCAGCGCAGCGTCCGTTATCACGCTCATCTGATGAATTACGGAAAAAAAAACGTAAACTTTATAGTTTTTTTGGCGCACTTATTTCACCGCCCGTTCCTACGCGCCGCCGTTCAGCGCAGCGTCCGTTATCACCCTCATCTGATGAATTACGGAAAAAAAATGTAAACTTTATAGTTTTTTTGGCGCGCTTATTTCACCGCCCGTTCCTATGCGACGCCGTTCAGCGCAGCGTCCGTTATCACGCTCAATGAGGATGAGAGCTGGCTACAAGTGCCTCCAGGGCGACACGTAGCCAGCCCTCACCCTTGGAATAGCTCAATGAGGATGAGAGCTGGCTACAGGTGCCTCCAGGGCGACCCCTAGCCAGCCCTCACCCTTGGAGCAGCTCAATGAGGATGAGAGCTGGCTACAGGTGCCTCCAGGGCGACCCCTAGCCAGCCCTCACCCTTGGAGCAGCTCAATGAGGATGAGAGCTGGCTACAGGTGCCTCCAGGGCGACCCCTAGCCAGCCCTCACCCTTGGAGCAGCTCAATGAGGATGAGAGCTGGCTACAGGTGCCTCCAGGGCGACCCCTAGCCAGCCCTCACCCTTGGAGCAGCTCAATGAGGATGAGAGCTGGCTACAGGTGCCTCCAGGGCGACCCCTAGCCAGCCCTCACCCTTGGAGCAGCTCAATGAGGATGAGAGCTGGCTACAGGTGCCTCCAGGGCGACCCCTAGCCAGCCCTCACCCTTGGAGCACCTCAATGAGTATGAGAGCTGGCTACAGGTGCCTCCAGGGCGACCCCTAGCCAGCCCTCACCCTTGGAGCAGCTCAATGAGGATGAGAGCTGGCTACAGGTGCCTCCAGGGCGACCCCTAGCCAGCCCTCACCCTTGGAATAGCTCAATGAGGATGAGAGCTGGCTACAGGTTTGATGATACCAAAAGCACTTAAAATTCAATCTGCAACAAAAAAAAGTCGCTCTGACGCCGCCGTTAAGGGCTGCGTCCGTTATCACGCTCATCTGATAAATTACAGAAAAAAAACGTAAACTTTATCGTTTTTTTGGCGCACTTATTTCACCGCCCGTTCCTACGTGCCGCCGTTCAGCACAGCATCCGTTATCACGCTCATCTGATGAATTACGGAAAAAAAACGTAAACTTTATAGTTTTTTTGGCGCGCTTATTTCACCGCCCGTTCCTACGCGCCGCCATTCAGCGCAGCGTCCGTTATCACGCTCATCTGATGAATTACGGAAAAAAACGTAAACTTTATAGTTTTTTTGGCGCGCTTATTTCACCGCCCGTTCCTACGCGCCGCCGTTCAACGCAGCTTCCGTTATCACGCTCATCTAATGAATTATGGAAAAATAACGTACACTTCATAGCTTTTTTGGCGCGCTTATTTCACCGCCCGTTCCTACGCGCCGCCGTTTAGCGCAGCTTCCGTTATCACGCTCATCTGATGAATTACGGAAAAAAAACGTAAATTTTATAGTTTTTTTGGCACGCTTATTTCACCGCCCGTTCCTACGCGCCGCCGTTCAGCGCAGCGTCCGTTATCACCCTCATCTGATGAATTACGGGAAAAAAACGTAAACTTTATAGTTTTTTTGGCGCGCTTATTTCACCGCCCGTTCCTATGCGCCGCCGTTCAGCGCAGAGTCCGTTATCACGCTCAATGAGGATGAGAGTTGGCTACAGGTGCCTCCAGGGCGACACGTAGCCAGCCCTCACCCTTCGAATAGCTCAATGAGGATGAGAGCTGGCTACAGGTGCCTCCAGGGCGACCCCTAGCCAGCCCTCACCCTTGGAGCAGCTCAATGAGGATGAGAGCTGGCTACAGGTGCCTCCAGGGCGACCCCTAGCCAGCCCTCACCCTTGGAGCAGCTCAATGAGGATGAGAGCTGGCTACAGGTGCCTCCAGGGCGACCCCTAGCCAGCCCTCACCCTTGGAGCAGCTCAATGAGGATGAGAGCTGGCTACAGGTGCCTCCAGGGCGACCCCTAGCCAGCCCTCACCCTTGGAGCAGCTCAATGAGGATGAGAGCTGGCTACAGGTGCCTCCAGGGCGACCCCTAGCCAGCCCTCACCCTTGGAGCAGCTCAATGAGAATGAGAGCTGGCTACAGGTGCCTCCAGGGCGACCCCTAGCCAGCCCTCACCCTTGGAGCAGCTCAATGAGGATGAGAGCTGGCTACAGGTGCCTCCAGGGCGACCCGTAGCCAGCCCTCACCCTTGGAGCAGCTCAATGAGGATGAGAGCTGGCTACAGGTGCCTCCAGGGCGACCCCTAGCCAGCCCTCACCCTTGGAGCAGCTCAATGAGGATGAGAGCTGGCTACAGGTGCCTCCAGGGCGACCCCTAGCCAGCCCTCACCCTTGGAGCAGCTCAATGAGGATGAGAGCTGGCTACAGGTGCCTCCAGGGCGACCCTTGGCCAGCCCTCACCCTTGGAATAGCTCAATGAGGATGAGAGCTGGCTACAGGTTTGATGATAGCAAAAGCACTTAAAATTCAATCTGCAACAAAAAAAAGTCGCTCTGACGCCGCCGTTAAGGGCTGCGTCCGTTATCACGGTGATCTGATAAATTACAGAAAAAAAACGTAAACTTTATCGTTTTTTTGGCGCACTTATTTCACCGCCCGTTCCTATGCGCCGCCGTTCAGCGCAGCGTCCGTTATCACGCTCAATGAGGATGAGAGCTGGCTACAAGTGCCTCCAGGGCGACACGTAGCCAGCCCTCACCCTTGGAATAGCTCAATGAGGATGAGAGCTGGCTACAGGTGCCTCCAGGGCGACCCCTAGCCAGCCCTCACCCTTGGAGCAGCTCAATGAGGATGAGAGCTGGCTACAGGTGCCTCCAGGGCGAACCCTAGCCAGCCCTCACCCTTGGAGCAGCTCAATGAGGATGAGAGCTGGCTACAGGTGCCTCCAGGGCGACCCGTAGCCAGCCCTCACCCTTGGAGCAGCTCAATGAGGATGAGAGCTGGCTACAGGTGCCTCCAGGGCGACCCCTAGCCAGCCCTCACCCTTGGAGCAGCTCAATGAGGATGAGAGCTGGCTACAGGTGCCTCCAGGGCGACCCTTAGCCAGCCCTCACCCTTGGAATAGCTCAATGAGGATGAGAGCTGGCTACAGGTTTGATGATAGCAAAAGCACTTAAAATTCAAATGCAACAAAATAAAGTCGCTCTGACGCCGCCGTTAAGGGCTGCGTCCGTTATCACGCTGATCTGATAAATTACAGAAAAAAAACGTAAACTTTATCGTTTTTTTGGCGCACTTATTTCATCGCCCGTTCCTACGTGCCGCCGTTCAGCACAGCATCCGTTATCACGCTCATCTGATGAATTACGGAAAAAAAACGTAAACTTTATAGTTTTTTTGGCGCACTTATTTCATCGCCCGTTTCTACGTGCCGCCGTTCAGCACAGCATCCGTTATCACGCTCATCTGATGAATTACGGAAAAAAAACGTAAACTTTATAGTTTTTTTGGCGCGCTTATTTCACCGCCCGTTCCTACGCGCCGCCATTCAGCGCAGCGTCCGTTATCACGCTCATCTGATGAATTACGGAAAAAAAACGTAAACTTTATAGTTTTTTTGGCGCGCTTATTTCACCGCCCGTTCCTACGCGCCGCCGTTCAGCGCAGCGTCCGTTATCACCCTCATCTGATGAATTACGGGAAAAAAACGTAAACTTTATAGTTTTTTTGGCGCGCTTATTTCACCGCCCGTTCCTATGCGCCGCCGTTCAGCGCAGCGTCCGTTATCACGCTCAATGAGGATGAGAGCTGGCTACAAGTGCCTCCAGGGCGACACGTAGCCAGCCCTCACCCTTGGAATAGCTCAATGAGGATGAGAGCTGGCTACAGGTGCCTCCAGGGCGACCCCTAGCCAGCCCTCACACTTGGAGCAGCTCAATGAGGATGAGAGCTGGCTACAGGTGCCTCCAGGGCGACCCCTAGCCAGCCCTCACCCTTGGAGCAGCTCAATGAGGATGAGAGCTGGCTACAGGTGCCTCCAGGGCGACCCCTAGCCAGCCCTCACCCTTGGAGCAGCTCAATGAGGATGAGAGCTGGCTACAGGTGCCTCCAGGGCGACCCCTAGCCAGCCCTCACCCTTGGAGCAGCTCAATGAGGATGAGAGCTGGCTACAGGTGCCTCCAGGGCGACCCCTAGCCAGCCCTCACCCTTGGAGCAGCTCAATGAGGATGAGAGCTGGCTACAGGTGCCTCCAGGGCGACCCCTAGCCAGCCCTCACCCTTGGAATAGCTCAATGAGGATGAGAGCTGGCTACAGGTTTGATGATAGCAAAAGCACTTAAAATTCAATCTGCAACAAAATAAAGTCGCTCTGACGCCGCCGTTAAGGGCTGCGTCCGTTATCACGCTGATCTGATAAATTACAGAAAAAAAACGTAAACTTTATCGTTTTTTTGGCGCACTTATTTCATCGCCCGTTCCTACGTGCCGCCGTTCAGCACAGCATCCGTTATCACGCTCATCTGATGAATTACGGAAAAAAAACGTAAACTTTATAGTTTTTTTGGCGCGCTTATTTCACCGCCCGTTCCTAGGCGCCGCCGTTCAGCGCAGCGTCCGTTATCACGCTCAATGAGGATGAGAGCTGGCTACAAGTGCCTCCAGGGCGACACGTAGCCAGCCCTCACCCTTGGAATAGCTCAATGAGGATGAGAGCTGGCTACAGGTGCCTCCAGGGCGACCCCTAGCCAGCCCTCACCCTTGGAGCAGCTCAATGAGAATGAGAGCTGGCTACAGGTGCCTCCAGGGCGACCCCTAGCCAGCCCTCACCCTTGGAGCAGCTCAATGAGGATGAGAGCTGGCTACAGGTGCCTCCAGGGCGACCCCTAGCCAGCCCTCACCCTTGGAGCAGCTCAATGAGGATGAGAGCTGGCTACAGGTGCCTCCAGGGCGACCCCTAGCCAGCCCTCACCCTTGGAGCAGCTCAATGAGGATGAGAGCTGGCTACAGGTGCCTCCAGGGCGACCCCTAGCCAGCCCTCACCCTTGGAGCAGCTCAATGAGGATGAGAGCTGGCTACAGGTGCCTCCAGGGCGACCCCTAGCCAGCCCTCACCCTTGGAGCAGCTCAATGAGGATGAGAGCTGGCTACAGGTGCCTCCAGGGCGACCCCTAGCCAGCCCTCACCCTTGGAGCAGCTCAATGAGGATGAGAGCTGGCTACAGGTGCCTCCAGGGCGACCCCTAGCCAGCCCTCACCCTTGGAGCAGCTCAATGAGGATGAGAGCTGGCTACAGGTGCCTCCAGGGCGACCCCTAGCCAGCCCTCACCCTTGGAGCAGCTCAATGAGGATGAGAGCTGGCTACAGGTGCCTCCAGGGCGACCCCTAGCCAGCCCTCACCCTTGGAGCAGCTCAATGAGGATGAGAGCTGGCTACAGGTGCCTCCAGGGCGACCCTTAGCCAGCCCTCACCCTTGGAATAGCTCAATGAGGATGAGAGCTGGCTACAGGTTTGATGATAGCAAAAGCACTTAAAATTCAATCTGCAACAAAAAAAAGTCGCTCTGACGCCGCCGTTAAGGGCTGCGTCCGTTATCACGGTGATCTGATAAATTACAGAAAAAAAACGTAAACTTTATCGTTTTTTTGGCGCACTTATTTCACCGCCCGTTCCTATGCGCCGCCGTTCAGCGCAGCGTCCGTTATCACGCTCAATGAGGATGAGAGCTGGCTACAAGTGCCTCCAGGGCGACACGTAGCCAGCCCTCACCCTTGGAATAGCTCAATGAGGATGAGAGCTGGCTACAGGTGCCTCCAGGGCGACCCCTAGCCAGCCCTCACCCTTGGAGCAGCTCAATGAGGATGAGAGCTGGCTACAGGTGCCTCCAGGGCGAACCCTAGCCAGCCCTCACCCTTGGAGCAGCTCAATGAGGATGAGAGCTGGCTACAGGTGCCTCCAGGGCGACCCGTAGCCAGCCCTCACCCTTGGAGCAGCTCAATGAGGATGAGAGCTGGCTACAGGTGCCTCCAGGGCGACCCTTAGCCAGCCCTCACCCTTGGAATAGCTCAATGAGGATGAGAGCTGGCTACAGGTTTGATGATAGCAAAAGCACTTAAAATTCAAATGCAACAAAATAAAGTCGCTCTGACGCCGCCGTTAAGGGCTGCGTCCGTTATCACGCTGATCTGATAAATTACAGAAAAAAAACGTAAACTTTATCGTTTTTTTGGCGCACTTATTTCATCGCCCGTTCCTACGTGCCGCCGTTCAGCACAGCATCCGTTATCACGCTCATCTGATGAATTACGGAAAAAAAACGTAAACTTTATAGTTTTTTTGGCGCACTTATTTCATCGCCCGTTTCTACGTGCCGCCGTTCAGCACAGCATCCGTTATCACGCTCATCTGATGAATTACGGAAAAAAAACGTAAACTTTATAGTTTTTTTGGCGCGCTTATTTCACCGCCCGTTCCTACGCGCCGCCATTCAGCGCAGCGTCCGTTATCACGCTCATCTGATGAATTACGGAAAAAAAACGTAAACTTTATAGTTTTTTTGGCGCGCTTATTTCACCGCCCGTTCCTACGCGCCGCCGTTCAGCGCAGCGTCCGTTATCACCCTCATCTGATAAATTACGGGAAAAAAACGTAAACTTTATAGTTTTTTTGGCGCGCTTATTTCACCGCCCGTTCCTATGCGCCGCCGTTCAGCGCAGCGTCCGTTATCACGCTCAATGAGGATGAGAGCTGGCTACAAGTGCCTCCAGGGCGACACGTAGCCAGCCCTCACCCTTGGAATAGCTCAATGAGGATGAGAGCTGGCTACAGGTGCCTCCAGGGCGACCCCTAGCCAGCCCTCACACTTGGAGCAGCTCAATGAGGATGAGAGCTGGCTACAGGTGCCTCCAGGGCGACCCCTAGCCAGCCCTCACCCTTGGAGCAGCTCAATGAGGATGAGAGCTGGCTACAGGTGCCTCCAGGGCGACCCCTAGCCAGCCCTCACCCTTGGAGCAGCTCAATGAGGATGAGAGCTGGCTACAGGTGCCTCCAGGGCGACCCCTAGCCAGCCCTCACCCTTGGAGCAGCTCAATGAGGATGAGAGCTGGCTACAGGTGCCTCCAGGGCGACCCCTAGCCAGCCCTCACCCTTGGAGCAGCTCAATGAGGATGAGAGCTGGCTACAGGTGCCTCCAGGGCGACCCCTAGCCAGCCCTCACCCTTGGAATAGCTCAATGAGGATGAGAGCTGGCTACAGGTTTGATGATAGCAAAAGCACTTAAAATTCAATCTGCAACAAAATAAAGTCGCTCTGACGCCGCCGTTAAGGGCTGCGTCCGTTATCACGCTGATCTGATAAATTACAGAAAAAAAAAGTAAACTTTATCGTTTTTTTGGCGCACTTATTTCATCGCCCGTTCCTACGTGCCGCCGTTCAGCACAGCATCCGTTATCACGCTCATCTAATGAATTACGGAAAAAAAACGTAAACTTTATAGTTTTTTTGGCGCGCTTATTTCACCGCCCGTTCCTATGCGCCGCCTTTCAGCGCAGCGTCCGTTATCACGCTCAATGAGGATGAGAGCTGGCTACAAGTGCCTCCAGGGCGACACGTAGCCAGCCCTCACCCTTGGAATAGCTCAATGAGGATGAGAGCTGGCTACAGGTGCCTCCAGGGCGACCCCTAGCCAGCCCTCACCCTTGGAGCAGCTCAATGAGAATGAGAGCTGGCTACAGGTGCCTCCAGGGCGACCCCTAGCCAGCCCTCACCCTTGGAGCAGCTCAATGAGGATGAGAGCTGGCTACAGGTGCCTCCAGGGCGACCCCTAGCCAGCCCTCACCCTTGGAGCAGCTCAATGAGGATGAGAGCTGGCTACAGGTGCCTCCAGGGCGACCCCTAGCCAGCCCTCACCCTTGGAGCAGCTCAATGAGGATGAGAGCTGGCTACAGGTGCCTCCAGGGCGACCCCTAGCCAGCCCTCACCCTTGGAGCAGCTCAATGAGGATGAGAGCTGGCTACAGGTGCCTCCAGGGCGACCCCTAGCCAGCCCTCACCCTTGGAGCAGCTCAATGAGGATGAGAGCTGGCTACAGGTGCCTCCAGGGCGACCCCTAGCCAGCCCTCACCCTTGGAGCAGCTCAATGAGGATGAGAGCTGGCTACAGGTGCCTCCAGGGCGACCCCTAGCCAGCCCTCACCCTTGGAGCAGCTCAATGAGGATGAGAGCTGGCTACAGGTGCCTCCAGGGCGACCCCTAGCCAGCCCTCACCCTTGGAGCAGCTCAATGAGGATGAGAGCTGGCTACAGGTGCCTCCAGGGCGACCCCTAGCCAGCCCTCACCCTTGGAGCAGCTCAATGAGGATGAGAGCTGGCTACAGGTGCCTCCAGGGCGACCCCTAGCCAGCCCTCACCCTTGGAGCAGCTCAATGAGGATGAGAGCTGGCTACAGGTGCCTCCAGGGCGACCCTTAGCCAGCCCTCACCCTTGGAATAGCTCAATGAGGATGAGAGCTGGCTACAGGTTTGATGATAGCAAAAGCACTTAAAATTCAATCTGCAACAAAAAAAAGTCGCTCTGACGCCGCCGTTAAGGGCTGCGTCCGTTATCACGGTGATCTGATAAATTACAGAAAAAAAACGTAAACTTTATCGTTTTTTTGGCGCACTTATTTCATCGCCCGTTCCTACGTGCCGCCGTTCAGCACAGCATCCGTTATCACGCTCATCTGATGAATTACGGAAAAAAAACGTAAACTTTATAGTTTTTTTGGCGCGCTTATTTCACCGCCCGTTCCTACGCGCCGCCATTCAGCGCAGCGTCCGTTATCACGCTCATCTGATGAATTACGGAAAAAAAACGTAAACTTTATAGTTTTTTTGGCGCGCTTATTTCACCGCCCGTTCCTACGCGCCGCCGTTCAGCGCAGCGTCCGTTATCACCCTCATCTGATGAATTACGGAAAAAAAACGTAAACTTTATAGTTTTTTTGGCGCGCTTATTTCACCGCCCGTTCCTATGCGCCGCCGTTCAGCGCAGCGTCCGTTATCACGCTCAATGAGGATGAGAGCTGGCTACAAGTGCCTCCAGGGCGACACGTAGCCAGCCCTCACCCTTGGAATAGCTCAATGAGGATGAGAGCTGGCTACAGGTGCCTCCAGGGCGACCCCTAGCCAGCCCTCACCCTTGGAGCAGCTCAATGAGGATGAGAGCTGGCTACAGGTGCCTCCAGGGCGACCCGTAGCCAGCCCTCACCCTTGGAGCAGCTCAATGAGGATGAGAGCTGGCTACAGGTGCCTCCAGGGCGACCCCTAGCCAGCCCTCACCCTTGGAGCAGCTCAATGAGGATGAGAGCTGGCTACAGGTGCCTCCAGGGCGACCCTTAGCCAGCCCTCACCCTTGGAATAGCTCAATGAGGATGAGAGCTGGCTACAGGTTTGATGATAGCAAAAGCACTTAAAATTCAAATGCAACAAAATAAAGTCGCTCTGACGCCGCCGTTAAGGGCTGCGTCCGTTATCACGCTGATCTGATAAATTACAGAAAAAAAACGTAAACTTTATCGTTTTTTTGGCGCACTTATTTCATCGCCCCTTCCTACGTGCCGCCGTTCAGCACAGCATCCGTTATCACGCTCATCTGATGAATTACGGAAAAAAAACGTAAACTTTATAGTTTTTTTGGCGCACTTATTTCATCGCCCGTTTCTACGTGCCGCCGTTCAGCACAGCATCCGTTATCACGCTCATCTGATGAATTACGGAAAAAAAACGTAAACTTTATAGTTTTTTTGGCGCGCTTATTTCACCGCCCGTTCCTACGCGCCGCCATTCAGCGCAGCGTCCGTTATCACGCTCATCTGATGAATTACGGAAAAAAAACGTAAACTTTATAGTTTTTTTGGCGCGCTTATTTCACCGCCCGTTCCTACGCGCCGCCGTTCAGCGCAGCGTCCGTTATCACCCTCATCTGATGAATTACGGAAAAAAAACGTAAACTTTATAGTTTTTTTGGCGCGCTTATTTCACCGCCCGTTCCTATGCGCCGCCGTTCAGCGCAGCGTCCGTTATCACGCTCAATGAGGATGAGAGCTGGCTACAAGTGCCTCCAGGGCGACACGTAGCCAGCCCTCACCCTTGGAATAGCTCAGTGAGGATGAGAGCTGGCTACCTCCAGGGCGACCCCTAGCCAGCCCTCACCCTTGGAGCAGCTCAATGAGGATGAGAGCTGGCTACAGGTGCCTCCAGGGCGACCCCTAGCCAGCCCTCACCCTTGGAGCAGCTCAATGAGGATGAGAGCTGGCTACAGGTGCCTCCAGGGCGACCCCTAGCCAGCCCTCACCCTTGGAGCAGCTCAATGAGGATGAGAGCTGGCTACAGGTGCCTCCAGGGCGACCCCTAGCCAGCCCTCACCCTTGGAGCAGCTCAATGAGGATGAGAGCTGGCTACAGGTGCCTCCAGGGCGACCCCTAGCCAGCCCTCACCCTTGGAGCAGCTCAATGAGGATGAGAGCTGGCTACAGGTGCCTCCAGGGCGACCCCTAGCCAGCCCTCACCCTTGGAATAGCTCAATGAGGATGAGAGCTGGCTACAGGTTTGATGATAGCAAAAGCACTTAAAATTCAATCTGCAACAAAATAAAGTCGCTCTGACGCCGCCGTTAAGGGCTGCGTCCGTTATCACGCTGATCTGATAAATTACAGAAAAAAAACGTAAACTTTATCGTTTTTTTGGCGCACTTATTTCATCGCCCGTTCCTACGTGCCGCCGTTCAGCACAGCATCCGTTATCACGCTCATCTGATGAATTACGGAAAAAAAACGTAAACTTTATAGTTTTTTTGGCGCGCTTATTTCACCGCCCGTTCCTATGCGCCGCCGTTCAGCGCAGCGTCCGTTATCACGCTCAATGAGGATGAGAGCTGGCTACAAGTGCCTCCAGGGCGACACGTAGCCAGCCCTCACCCTTGGAATAGCTCAATGAGGATGAGAGCTGGCTACAGGTGCCTCCAGGGCGACCCCTAGCCAGCCCTCACCCTTGGAGCAGCTCAATGAGGATGAGAGCTGGCTACAGGTGCCTCCAGGGCGACCCCTAGCCAGCCCTCACCCTTGGAGCAGCTCAATGAGGATGAGAGTTGGCTACAGGTGCCTCCAGGGCGACCCCTAGCCAGCCCTCACCCTTGGAGCAGCTCAATGAGGATGAGAGCTGGCTACAGGTGCCTCCAGGGCGACCCCTAGCCAGCCCTCACCCTTGGAGCAGCTCAATGAGGATGAGAGCTGGCTACAGGTGCCTCCAGGGCGACCCCTAGCCAGCCCTCACCCTTGGAGCAGCTCAATGAGGATGAGAGCTGGCTACAGGTGCCTCCAGGGCGACCCCTAGCCAGCCCTCACCCTTGGAGCAGCTCAATGAGGATGAGAGCTGGCTACAGGTGCCTCCAGGGCGACCCCTAGCCAGCCCTCACCCTTGGAGCAGCTCAATGAGGATGAGAGTTGACTACAGGTGCCTCCAGGGCGACCCTTAGCCAGCCCTCACCCTTGGAATAGCTCAATGAGGATGAGAGCTGGCTACAGGTTTGATGATAGCAAAAGCACTTAAAATTCAATCTGCAACAAAAAAAAGTCGCTCTGACGCCGCCGTTAAGGGCTGCGTTCGTTATCACGCTCATCTGATAAATTACGGAAAAAAAACGTAAACTTTATAGTTTTTTTGGCGCGCTTATTTCACTGCCTTTTCCTACGTGCCGCGGTTCAGCGCACCTTCCGTTATCACGCTCATCTAATGAATTATGGAAAAAAACGTAAACTTTATAGTTTTTTTGGCGCGCTTATTTCACCGCCCGTTCCTACGCGCCGCGGTTCAGCGCACCTTCCGTTATCACGCTCATCTGATGAATTACGGAAAAAAAACGTAAACTTTATAGTTTTTTTGGCGCGCTTATTTCACCGCCCGTTCCTACGCGCCGCCGTTCAACGCAGCTTCCGTTATCACGCTCATCTAATGAATTATGGAAAAAAAGTAAACTTTATAGTTTTTTGGCGCGCTTATTTCACCGCCCGTTCCTACGCGCCACCGTTCAGCGCAGCTTCCGTTATCACGCTCATCTGATGAATTACGGAAAAAAAACGTAAACTTTATAGTTTTTTTGGCGCGCTTATTTCACCGCCCGTTCCTACGCTTCGCCGTTCAGCGCAGCGTCCGT